>NC_063188.1:91974939-92124704 GCF_023159225.1 Perognathus longimembris pacificus
GATACTTCAGGGCTTGGAAACAGGATTTAATATCGTCACAATTATTAGTCTTCAAATATTTAAAACTGATAGGTAAATAGAATACTCATCTTACTTTGTGTTTGTCCAACGTTCAAAGCAAATTTTAGCTGAAAAAAGTGATAGTAAGACAGGATTCTGTTCTTTGCTAGTGAGTTTTATCACCACAGTAAAGAAAGAGATGCCAGCTTCTGGAGTCACAATTCCTATGGTAATCAGGAAGGTTAACTAGCCCCAGCAATTCTTCTTCTGTCTACATTTTTTAGTGATTTTTAACGTAATTAAGCCTTTATAGTCAATTATTAAAAGACATGGGGAAAAATAGTATATGACCAATAGTTTTATATTCTGCTTATATAGAACAGGATTGGGGAATAGTTTTATGTATTTTAATATAGATGGATTCTCTCCTAATTTTTCAATATCAAGGGATGATAGTTTGCTTATCCATCCACTTTACAAGAAATGAAGTAATATTTTTAACTGTGGTGTTACTAATGCACGATCATTACATATCAATATCATACTATTATTCGATTAGAAATATTTTTCTTTATCATAATATTTTGTGCATTATTAAAGGCAATTTTATGGTATGTTGACATTTCTTTTTACCTCATATGAGAACATCTAAGAAATTCCATAATGGGTATAAATAAGAAAATACTGTTAATATTGCAGAAATTAATTTCATACCCAAGTACTCAGGAACACAAATGTTTCCTGAGATAAAGCTGTAAAAGGAATGGTCATTGCTGGAGCTGATGACTCAGAGCTAGTTCAAAGCCAGCCTGGCAGGAGAGTCCAGGAAAATCTTCTTTCTGATTCTTCACCAAAAATTTGAAAGTGAATCCATGTATCAAGTGGTAAAGTGCCAACCTTTAGTGAAAAGCTGAAAGACAGCACCCGGACACTTAGTATACAAGCCTTGGGATACACACAGAAAGGAAGGAAGGAAGGAAGGAAGGAAGGAAGGAAGGAAGGAAGGAAGGAAGGAAGGAAGGAAGGAAGGAAGGAAGGAAGGAAGGAAGGAAGGAAGGAAGGAAGGAAAGAAGGAAAAAACATAATATTTTAAGTAACTCTGAAGTCTCTATTTACACTTTAAAATATTTGCAAAATCTGAAAAGTTGCTTCTAGCTGTTATTGTGTGCAAAAATACCAATTACCTGCCAAAAAATGTGCAAAAGTCGAGCTGTGGCTCAAGTGGTGTGGTGCTAGCCTGGAGCAAAACATGTTCAGGGACAGCACCCAGGCTATCAGTTCAAACACAAACACACACACACACACACACACACACACATACACACACACACAGCTGTGAGACAGCAAATTGGTGAAACTGGGGAGTAAGGATGAAAGGAAAGTGTATCTTAAACAAGTTTTCTGTCTGATAATTTGTCTGCTGGGTGAAGGTGGAACTCATCATGTTTGGGTTGCAAATCATATTGTTCCAGTGACTGATAAACTACACCCAAACTTTACATATTTAAACAGAAAGTGACTAATCCTAAAGTATCAGTTTCTAATAATGAATTTGGAAATGAAAATATCTGAACATATTTTTAGCATTTGAATAACATTAAACAGCCAGGTACCAGTAAGCCAACATGCACTCTGTCAGGTTAAAAGGTGTTTTGCTCATTCGGTTACAAAATATTAGATTACAAAGTTGAAATTTTATTTTAATGTATATGGCATATAAAATCATCCCATATGATAAAAACTGCATTTCTTTTGCTTTCATTTTTTGTTTGTTTTAGAAAAGTCTTACTGTGTAACCCAGGCTGGCTACAAACTTGTGATTCTCCTGCCTCTAGCTAAAAAGTGCTCAGATCACAGGTGTGCCTCACCATCCTAGTGTTCAAATGTGTTTTATCAACTTTTTATTTCAGATTTTTTATTTCTTGGCTTCACATATTTGTTTTTGTTTAGGTGTGAGTAAATATGTACCATGTGCTAGATGATGTAACTGGTATTTATATATTTTGGTAAAAATCTTTATTAATGTAAACACTTTAATTAGTATAGCTAAATATCAGACTAGAACCCTAAATTTTTCTCCTTTGCTCCTTTCATTCCTGAAGTTTAACTGATAAATTGAAAAGGAACTCAATATGGTGTTGGTTCTAAGATTACTTAGCTATACTATTTCAGTCAGCATAATTCAGATAAGACAATTTGATTTGGGTTCAGGATGCTGCTATTTTGATCTGAAGGTCAATCTACCAACAGGCAGGAACAGTTTCTCATTATTTTCTTTCACTACTCTAAGCACTCTTTCCTGAAGTCTTTCAAGCAATGTCTGACCTCTGTTTCAATACTTCTCACAGATTTCACAGGCTGTCACCACCACTCAGCCATCACTAACACAGACAACTGTAATGGAAACGGTAACTATGGTGACCACAAGGGAACAAATTCTGGTAAAACATGCCCAAGAGGAACTTCCACCACCGCCTCCCCAAAAGAAGCGACAGATTATTGTTGATTCTGAAATAGGAAAAGGTGGAGACAATTTTAATGGTGGCTTTCTTCACAAGTGAAGATTCATTGTAACGAGAGAAACATATTGAGAGCTGTTTTGATGGTGATCTTTTTACTCAAATAATATTTCTGCAAGTCTTAGGTTCCTGTAATGTCAGCTAAATTTCACAAGAAAAATAATGAAGTAAGTTTTAAAATTTCCCAAAGAAATCACTATCCCATCAAAAACTGAATGCTTAATGAAAAAGCTGTTTGCTAGACTGAAAGAAGAAAGCACAGGCTATGAACTGCTGTGTGTGGGTGCATTTTCATCCTGAAAGTGTCTCTTTTTCCACAGAAAAGGGCCTGCTTATTCAGTATTTTATTTTGTATTAAATGTCTTTCTTCATTCACATAAGAAGTACACCTTTAATAGATGAGAATCTATTTTGCTACTTACAAGAACATAAGGCCCCAGTCCACACATCCTAAATCAGGAGTAATTACAGAACAGATTTCCTGCTCTTTGATATTCATAAAGCCTTATCTTGAAGGTGTTAGAATTTTTAACTGATCTTTTGGTGGATTTTCTCTACTATATATTCAGATACATTAGGTATTACATAAATCAGTGAAGATATTAAAAAGACTGCAATAAAGTTTCATTAAGGCAAAACTACCAAGAAAATTATAAAATAATAAAATTTTTATTTCATTGCAGTCATTGTAATTCTAAGATTAAGAAGGAACATTGAAATATGCCTTATGTTTCTAAGTAGCATATGTTCAGGAACGCATGGAACACTTGACATTAGAATTTGCATATACCACGGTACAGAAATATGGGAAGAACACATACCTAAAAATAGTATATCAGATGTTCTAAGCAAGAGAAAAGAAGAATCCAGAAAAGTTATTTGAAATTATCATTTGGAATTTCTGCATTAATTCATGATTTAAAACCTGCTTGAGAAATTTCCAAGTATATAAGTGGACCTTCATGATTGTGTCTGCTCAAGTTTGCAAATATTCTAGTTCATGGATCAGCAAACTAAGACCTCTACAGTAAATACATCCAGCTTCCAGTTTTTGGATGGCTCATGAGCTAAGAATTAGTTTTATATTTTCAACTGGTTGAAAATTATATTTCAGGAGTTGGAGATGAAATAAGGTTCTGATTTAGTGTCCATAAGCAATAATTTACCAGAACACACACACACAGTTACTCAGACTGGTGCTCTTTGTGACTACTTTCACATTACATGGTGAGGTTGACAAAATGTAACTGAATCAGTATACCCCGAAAGCCTGAATATTTTCAAATGATCTGCAACAAACAACAGAAAATGTTTGTTGAATCTTGTTTTTATTAACATGGTTCTCACCATCTGAATATTATGATACATTTAATTTAGGTAGCAACTTTCACCTATTTACTCATGCTGAAATTTTAATGTTCATTCATAGAGGGCAAATTGTAATTCACAAATAAATTCCATGAAGCTCTTAATTTACTTTTTTTATTAATCCTAATAGTGTGCCTATTCATTTGATTACTGTCACATTTATATATATATATATATATATATATAATATGAGAGAGAGAGAGAGAGAGAGAGAGAGAGAGAATGCTGAGTAGATACATGGATTCATGGATATGTTATAACAATGGTTATTCAAGCAGAGTAAAACATAGTTTTTTATTCTTAATGTTTTCAGAAATTGTTTTTATGGAAACCAACAAAAAAAGTTGATCCATGTCAATTTCTGTTTTTAAAGTTTTGTTCTTGGTTCCTATTGTCAAGATGTATTTATTTAGAAAATTGTGTTCCGATTTTTTCTGCTTCCAGGAAAGAGTGAGTAGTAGTGAAATAGTTTCTCACCTAAGTCGGTTTATACCCTATGTGTTCAGCTGTTACTGCAATTTTCTGGAATGAGAAGTCCAACTTGATACATAATGATTAATTAACTAGAACCTAACACTTATTGAGAATTTTGTTAGCAGCTCAACAAGGATTGGATACTTTATCTGTATATTATTCTTTCCAATAACTTCCAAGATATATATGTAGCTTTTATTACAATTATCGATTAACTATATAGTGACAGAGCTAAGCTATTACTATCACACATAACCTAGAATTTTAACTGGTAGCCTGGCTACAGGACTTAGATCGTATAGTAAAGTGTCTCCTTAATAGGTATTGCGTTGTTTGCTGGAAGCTATCTATTTATAGCTGCTATCCCAATATAATTATATATAGCACTAACTTTCATTCTCTAAGGTGTAATTTTTGAACAGTGTAAGTATATAAGGTTCTATATGTGGCTATAGAGTGATGGATTTAAATAGACTAAACAAAGAGATGAAAAAGGAACCATGTCAAAATAATCAAATTCTACACTCTAAAGAAAGAAGCTAGTTAAAATATTCTAATGGCTAAACATTACTGAAACCTCAATATTAATATCCCTTTTTATCCTGCGTGAAAACCATTAACATTTCACTATGAATACTGTTATTGTAATAATCTATTGACTTATTTTCTTTTGAAAATGATATTCTCTTTTAGGTACTACAATATATCATTACATATCTACCATTGCTTATTTTCCTCTCTACCTAATTACTAAACCTTTCTCTCTGTCCTGTTGACTTCTTTATCTGAATGGTCTCTTTTCATTTATTTACGCTGTCTCTAAGTAACTGATTCTCAAATCGTGGAGTTCGATATTTGAATCTCCCCTTAAAATTTCAGCTTTGTAATTGTAAAGCTATGATCCATATCCACTTGTATATTGCACACATATTTTAATTATTATTTTAGTGATGTGTCAAAGAGTAGCAGATAATAGAGAAAATATGGATTTTGGAATCAAATTGAAACTTGCTTCTTTTAGTTAGTAGCTTATAATTTCAGGTAAGTTACACCAAACCGTTCCTTAGGTTCATTCTTATGATTTTAGGCAAAGCCATGATGATCAAATAAGAAACATTTTATATGGAGTCTCTGTGGAAATTAGTATTCAATGGGTGTTCTGCTGGTTATTTGATTATGGTGACGTTAGTGGAAATGCTTCGGTTAGCAGAGATGAAAGGGGGTGGTAGTGGAGTTAGAGGTAGTAGAGACAATTGAGATGATACTGGAGTAGAAGAAGAGGTAGTTGACATGTAGAGCTAGAAATCACACAAAAGTGTTTCCCATTTAAAATATAATTTTCTACAGTTTTGTCAATTCCTCTCTTCCTTTGTTCCATATTTGTTACCATTATGTTATATTATTAGGAAAGTGTTATTTCTACAATCAATTTCCAGTAACTCTAAATCTATGACCTAAGGTATTTATTCCTCTATGATTAGATTGCTCTTATTCTTAATAGTCTCCCTAAAATTAATATACCCCAAATATTGCCCTTTTATGTTGTGTCTATGGATATTAGATTTTTTCAGTTTCAGTTGCTTCCAAAATAAAACACAAACTTACTTTTATGTTATTCTATCATATTCTTTTCTCTTGCCTATTTTATGAATACCTTTCCTCAAATCTTTCTACTTGACCAATAAATTACATTGCATTCAGTTTGGCATGTGCTTTCATGCCACTCACATGTTATTTATCATCACCAATCACAATAAACTTTGCGATACTTCTTTATGTATTATTTTTATTTATTATTGTAGAATGCATATAATAAAGAAATGATAAATATTTGTTGAAAGAAGAAATGATAAACGTCTATTGATTTAAGTAACTTTTACTTGGTATTCCAGTATCATTTCAGAATTTTTCATAGGTGTTCCAGGATTTTTCTTAATAACAAACTCATGGCCATTCAAACAATGTTCAGTAATACTTTCCCAACCAGGACATTATTATTTACTCAAAACAATGAAGAAATTTAAATTCAACTTTGTATTACAATATAATTTATCTAAAATTCCATTTACTTGATTCCTTAATAGGTATTTGGTCTCTACAAATATTGTATATACTATTTAAATTGTTTTCCTTATAGTAGTATTTACAAAAATGTTTGGTCATCTTGGGTCACAAGGTAATTATTTCTAACATTAAATTATTGCAACAGTTCAGTGACACTATTTTACATTAAAGTAATTATCAGAGTATGGAAGTCAGACTATGTTAAAAGTAGATTTACTATCTAGTTAGTAGGGATTTATCCAGGAGATTAGTTCCTATCCATGTAGCAACTATTTAAAGGATTTTCACAAAGCTTTTATTTATATGCTTGTATTAATCAGGTAAAACCAATGACAAATAGAATCATGCTATTTTTAAATTAAATACCATCTCAATGAAGGTCTTTTTCCCAAGTCTTGTCAGTTAACATCTTTGCCCTCAAGGATGGAATAGAAACATTTAGAAGTACCTAAGTCCATAGGGTCTCCTTTTCTCACTGCTAGGGCAGGCAGTGGGTATTCCTGCTTCTTTTGCCCATGATCTCCATGAGTATTAAGTAACACAAGATATTGGCTAGACTACAGTGCTGCATTATTATTTCTTCATTTGAATTATTATTTCATGTACAATTTTTAGTTCTTAAAATAAATTTTGTCTTTGATTTTTATTTGCAAGGTAATATTAATTTATAGAAATATTCCTAGGTATGTATTACAGATGACTGTGTTCTTTCTTCAGTTTAATGATAGGCATGAATATCATTATTATTTTCACTTGAGTTCCCAAACTGACATCTGTAAGTTGTACACTGAAATCTAGCAACTTATTGAAGAACGTAATTAGATGATTAATACATATATGAGCTATTTTAGTGTATGTTTTTCATGGGAAAACATTCTAAAATAGCTGAGATGTTGGACTTGGTAATATTTTGCTCCATGGCATAGACCAGAGCAAAACAAAATGTTTTAGATGTCTTGCTTCTTTTTTCCCTAAGGGAGACTAGACTTGTCCAGGATTACAGGTTAATTGAGGTCCAGAAAGGTTAAATAACTTTCTTTAAGGTGCAAAATAAGAACTAGAGATTACTCTCCTTATTTCCATCCTAGTGTTGTCTCAAATGACCTTAATCATGAACTCAAATTTCATTTTAGACAGTATTTTTGGTGATGAACGGAAACATTAATGCTATCTTTACACCTTCCCTGAAAGTAACAAATCTATTTAATATTCTTAACATTATTTGGTCCTATAAGTGAACAATAAGTCAAAAACCATGTTTTGAAGAAAAGTTAGGTGAATTCTTGAGACACTCTTAAAGATCATTCATGAGAGGCATGAAAGCCCAGAAGCACTAAAGAAGTTACTTGGAACGCATATGGTACCGGCTGTAAGTTAGAAACTACTGTGGTTATGGAAGGTGCTCCAGATTCAGTTTGGGACCCCTTGAATAAAAGCATTCTACTATGTTACTATACAATAGAATCACCTTGAGGTCTTGTTGAAAAGGCATCTCTGTAATGCTTGAGATTTGAGTTCTCAAGATCTGGAACAGGAGACTATTAATTTCTGACAAGCTCCCAGGTAATGTTGGTTGAAGTCCCACAGCTGAGTAAAGACAGCATCAGCTCTGTTACAATGTGGCTTCCTATTTACTTCCCCCACACTGGACTGGTTACATGGGGTCATGTCTGAGGACAATATAAGACGCCTATACTGTTGTATGTTGTAATGCTCTACTCGAATGACACTTCCACTAAATACTATGATTCCCTGGCACAGTACTCCCAGGGTCCATTTCTTATTCCTTATCTACCATGGAGCCTTCTGTGTACAAGTTACTAAAAGCATGTTTTTCAACAGGAGGAATAAATTCTGGTATTCTATAGGCTTGGATATTTTAAATTAATACATTAACTTCAATTAATACCAAGTATAATATATTCTGTATTTCAAAACAAAAGAGATGATTTTTAAAGTTCTTCTCACAAAGAAATGTTAAATTAGGTGGGAAATAGATAATGCTACTTAGTCCAATGTGATCATTGCATTTTATACAAACATGGAAACCACACATTAAATAAACAATGTAGCCTAATATGAATTGTTCCTAGGAAATAATACTTATAACTCTTGATGTCTATCGAGATACATAAGTTGTGTGAAAATGTATTCCTTCAGAATGTATACCAGCAGAAACAGTTTTACCATAGCTTTGTCATGTTAGGTAAAAAAAAATCTTGTTTGTTTGTTTATCCTTTATTGTCAAAGTGAAGTACAGAGGGGCTACAGTTTCATATGTAAGGCAGTGAGTACATTTCTTGTTCAACTTGTTACCTCGTCCCTCATTTCGTCCCCCTACCCCTCCTCTCTTTTCCTTTCCCTTCCATGAGTTGTACAGTTGGTTTACACCAAATGGTTTAGTAAGTATTGCTTTTGGAGTCATTTGTCCTTTCCCTTCACTAGTTCTAATACCAGTGTATACAGTTTCCAGGGCACTCAGATGAGATACAGTGATAGCAGGGGTAGAATGAAAATTCTAATCATAATTACGTATTCATCTATAAGAAGAAGCATCACTGAATGCAAAGCTAATCTTCATGGGAAAACCTCTGCTCCTTTACTTCTGATTCTTTCCTTGACCTGCTTATTCTCTACAGGAAATACTGCTCTCAGCAAGATCACCTGAGAGCTCAATTGCCAGCTCCAAAATGTGACACTCTAGTTACGGTTTTGACCTTTGTGTGGTGCTTGACACGGGTGCTTAGTCCTCTCTTGAAATTTGCTACCCTTCACTTTCTGGGACAGTATTTTCTCCTCTTCATCTCCCCCTGACTTTCTGACTATTGTCTTGGAAGTCTCTTTTTAAAATCACTTCTAACACAAGACTTGATTTGGGTTTGATCTTCTTTTCAAAAATGACACTTTTTTTTCACGGGGGCATATGTTTTATAATCTTGTCTTTACAGACATCGATTTCCTTTCATTTCCAAACTAATTTTTCTAGCTCACCTTCTTTCTTGATACATATGTAATTAAGCACTTACAGCTTGTCCACTTGGGTTTCTCAGACAAATATCAAATAGAGTTCTTCAGTTTACTTTGCACAGCTCTAGGCAGTGTCATTCACAGCATAGCCTCAGAATGGTGCTGCCTGAACTTGTGCAGTGAAAAATTTGTGTAGCTATTCAAACTGCTCTTTATATTATCACTAAATTCCTTCAAAGGACACCTATTAAATTCTTTTTAATGTATTCCTTCCTCTTCCTCAGCATTTCTTTCCGCCTGGGTTAGTCTCTGAAAAATTTTGCATGAAATTCTTTACTGATTTCTGTGCCTCTAGCCTTACCCTGCCTGTCTGAACTCATCTGAGTCCCCTTGGGGAATATCTTAAAATGGGATTTTAATTAGATCATTTTTCTGCCCATAATTTTTGAAACACACATCATAAAAATTCCTTTATGAACTTTCACTTCCTAACTCAGTAGTTTCACTCCATTCTCTGTCCAATTTGTATATACAAATACCACACAAAATAGTCTGTATTTATGACTAGACTGTAGCTAGAGAAGGAGCTTCCGCCAGAATAAATCAATGTACTTCTTCCTTTGTCAAAAAAAAAAGTTCAGCAATTAAAAATAAAATGAGATGAAACAGTGTGCTTACTGATTTACCTGACAACGTCTCTGGTGAAAATTTGTATCCTCTCACAAACTAGTAGAAATATTTCACTGACTGAGCATACACCATATTTCCTGTGACAATACATTGAAGCTTTAATTAACCACATTTTGTTCTCTAAATGCTTTATATGTTCTGGAGCTTCTGTGTCTTTGTGCCTGCTGTTTTGTTGGTTTCTTTTCAATAAGATTCTCTTTACACACTTTCCTTTTTTACTCCACATCCATTACCTCCCAAGTAATTACCCACTCTCTCCAGGATCATCACCTTCTAGACATTTCTCAGCCTCTTAAATATTGCCATTGAAGCACTTGCCAAATGTGACTGTGATAACTTTGTTTTTACATACGTGTATTCCTAGTAATCTCTTTGAGTTGGGAGGAACCTTGTTCTAAACCTCTACCATGTTTCATTAGTTATTGAATGGGTATTTGGTAGAGCTGTGTCATATTCTGTGTCATATTCAGGAAAATAAAGTATTCTAGATGTTTCAGAGTTCCAGTAATACTGGGTATTTCTTCAGAAGATGGGAGACACCTTAGAAGCAACATAGGAGATAGAGAAACAACTAAAAGATTTAAAAGTATCAGAAAATGGATAATATCCCTAAATCTAGAGGAACAGTGTGGGAGAAGTGATGTGATCAAAACCCAATCAGAACCTTCTAGCAGATATTAAACCACAGTTGAATTCCAGGTATGAAATTGGACTGATAGAAGAAAGGTGGCTGTTTAGAGAAAACTGAGTTCTTATTAACTTAAACCATTATCTTCTCATTACCAAATTTGAATGGTACTAGGAATTTTCTTATTCTGGCATCTTCTGTGAATGTTCTTATTGAAGTTTCCAGAAACCTTTATTTGTTTTAGTAAACACACATTGTGACATCACACAGATACAAAAGCTATACCTAGATGTTACATTCTTCCAAAACGCAAATGATGAAACTGTAGTTCTCTGTGTGAAGGTATTAGGGAATGTAATCTTTGGGAAATAATTAGGGTTAAATAATTAGGTTTAAAGGCAGTCATGAGGATGGGAGCATCGTGAAGGCAATAGTACCCTTATTAGAAGAAACATAAGAGAATGTGCTTCCTTAATCTCATCTACCACATGTGGATGTGTTGAAAGAAGGAAATGACTATAAGCTAGGCATAGGGCTCTTACCCCAACTGAACCTACTGACACTTTGATCTTGGATTCCAGCCTACAGGATCATGAAATATATTTGTTCCTTAAGCCATTCTGTCTCTGCTGTTTTATTATGGCAACCTGAACTTACCATGAGCTAGCTTTGCAAAATGATGAGATTTACCTTGTGTTTTAACAAAAGTTCATAGAGATGTTCACTAAAAGAAGTAGACGGATTGAAACAGGTCATGATGCTTGGGAAGTAGCAGTGGGGCCTTAAGAACACATCAGATTTAAATGGCTTTGCACATTGCGTTGCACTAGCTGGTTTCTGAACCCTGACTGGAAGTTATTTAAACTTTAAAGACCCACAACATAAAAGCATGTTGAAGTCCTTTAAACTCAGTGAGCTTTCACACTGAGAATGTTTAAAGTTTAAATTGCCTCCCACAGGGTCCAAGACACATCCAGTGTATCGTGGGTTTCTCTGACTATTCCTGTAGTTAATATGAGTCCACAACATTTTAGGAAGAAACTGAGAGCAACGTTCATTTTCATGCTGACTTTACTATTCATTCAATGAAGATCAAATGGATATCTAGAATTCACAAGGCACTTTGATGCTATCACTGTAAATAATACTCCCTTCAGGAAGCTTGCACTCTAGCAGAAACAAATTCTTGAAAGAAAAAGCATTAACAAAATGTTTGAAAGTCCCAAAGAAGAAAAGTTTACTTTATGTTGGATAGTTAGGTACAGAAGTCTTATGAAGAAATTAATATCTGAGCAGAGAAAAGATGTAAAGAAGTGCCGGACTCAAGATGACGGAAAATACATAAGACACAGGGTACAGCCACTATACAAACAGAACCTGAGTGGACTTGTATTTTTGTATCCTCACCATAGACATGTTAGTAAAAGAAGAAGAGAAGTAGATAATGAGGTTGGAAACATAGATTGGATTTATAGTAAAGAAAACTAGTTAGTGCTGGACAATGGAGCATAAATTTTAATCCTCATGATGAAGAATCAATGAATCTTTTTCCATATGAGAACAAAGAACACATAGGTGTTTTAAGACATAAAGTTCAGTCCACATAAGAAGGAGACTTCACTCCGTAAAGGAGGCAAAGTATCAGCAAAGTTTTCTCCAAAAAAATTAGGAGTAAATACTTTGGGCTTTGTGTATCACAGAGTTGCTTTTACAACTACTCAACTCTGCTGCTGTTGGTCTGAAATGGCCATTAATATATCTAAATGATTAAACATGATAATATTTCAATAGAATTTGCCTTACTAAAACCAATTGTGTCCATGTTAGTTCCATTGAATACTGTTGTTTGATAAACAATTGTTGATCGTTTGGCTATTGGTAATTTTTATTTTCCTATTTTTATTACATCTACATTTGAAGCTTTTATTCTTGTTTTGTTTTAAATAATGACTTATCCATCCTTACCAACCAGTGAAACAAATACAACTACACTCACATATGAATAAATGAGAAATGGTAAAGGGATGGTTCAATGCTAGTTTTAAGAAAGGGAATAGGAGGTAATATTCATAATAATTAATATTTATTAACATGCTTTTACCATATTTTAAGCACTCTTGCAAATATGTGTACCTATTATCATATTTAGCCCTGAAAGCAGCAATATAAAATATGTTGTGTTATTGTTCCCCATTAGCACTTAAAAAAGGAGTCACAAAAAGTTCAGAAAATTTGCTCAGGGTCACATAGTTTATAGAGGGCAGTATGGTAGGAGTGGAGATCACTCAGAGAACTGCATTTTTTTTTTTGCAAGTACTGAGGCTTGAACTCAGGGCCTGAGTACTGTCCCTAGGTCCTTTTTGCTCAAGGCTAGCACTCTACCATTTGAGCCACAGCGCTACTTCTGGCTTTTTCTGTTCATGTGGGGCTGAGGAATCGACCCAGAGCTTCATGAATGCAAGGCAAACAGTCTACCACTAAGCCACATTCCCAGAAAGAACTGCATTCTTAACATAGTACTTTGCTATATTTTGATGAGAGTTTTTGCCAAAACCTTTCAATAAAATTAGAACCTTGAGGATCATTTAATAATTGGCAAAATTCTGAACATAGAAGCTATGTATTTAAGTATACATTAAATAGCTTTTTTATATTTTGAACTCTCATTATTCAAGCATCTCATGGGAGCATTTTGCTGTGGTTAAATACAAAGATAGTTCTCACTAATTTTTTTTCTTTTTAAAATATCATATGCACCATTAATACAGAAATGGAAGTCTCAAATAAAAGAACTGTTTTTTCCAAGGGCAAGACTTCTGATATGCATCAGAACATCTTTAACCCTATTATATAAACCTTTAACCCTGTTATGTAAATGGCATAAGAATGACCCTTGTTATTAGAATGGAATTCAGAATATTTTAGGAAATTATGGGAGAGTACAAGGTAATATAAAATTAGGGAAAATAATTTACAATACCATATGCAATGAGTCAGGCAGTTATACAGATAAGTATTGTAGTGTAGGTTCCTGAAAAGATTCACAACTAATATTGTGATGGTAGAGACTAAAATCAAATTTTGACATAATCCAAAACAGCACATTCATAACAACTAAACTATTTTGTAGTATGTAACAATAAACAGTAATTTAATGTTGACATTTTGTCTTAGTTTTTAAATATGAGTTTCCTTTTCATTTGGTAGTTAAGAAAACAACTACTGTAATAAAAATCTTTGGATTCAGGCAGATCTGGTATTGACTTTTAAGTCCATGCTTTACTGCATGCTGAAAGCAACAACTTCCAAAGCTTTGTCTTCGTGATCTGGCTATAAAAATTAAAACTGTAATGAATAGCATCTAAGGGTTCAAGTTGGATTAATTTTTCTTCATGAAAGCACGGAACATGATGAACAGTCTTAAAGTGGTATTTTCCTTTTTCTCCTTTAAATTGATTGAATCTGAAAAGCTGAATCTAGATGAGCATAGGCAGCTCATGGCCACAATCCAAGATACTGAGGAGTCTGAGATCTGAGACTCACAATTTGAAGCCAACAAAGACAGAGCAGTTAATCAGATTCTTCCCAGTTACCAGCAAAAAAAAAAACAAAAAAACAAAAAAACAAAAAAAACCAGAAGTGGTTTGCCTCTAGTGGTGTAGTCCCAATATTGAGCAAAAAAGCCAAATGAGATCCCAACTTCAAAACTAAGTACCAGTAAACACACATACACACACACACACACACACACACACACACACACACACACACGATAGAGGGATGCAATTAAAGACATACAAGATTCCACATATTTATGAGTGGTTCCAAAATTGGTAAATTCAATTAATTGGGTAAAAGCTACTATGTGACAGAGTCTAAAAAATGACAAATACATTATTTGAATTAGGAATACTTTTGTGTGTGTCAAAATAACCGGATACAAAATAACTAGGATACTTTTGTGTGTGTCAAAATAACTGAAATCATTTTAACTGTGAATCAGAATATCTTTTACTAACATGTTCTGTGTATGCTAGTCTATATACTTGGATATTTTATGTTTCTCTGTTAAGAAACTTTTCCTCCAAAATGCATTTGTTACCATGTTACAGATATTTAGATAAGAAAATGAAAGGCCCAATTAAATGCCAGATAGCACTATAAAGGAATGTGCGCCCTCTAGTGACCAATTTTTTTCTTCACAAGGACATTTTACAGTCTTGGGTTTCCTTATTTTAAATAACACTTCAAATCTGATTTTAAAATAAATGGCTGACAATTTCAACTGGAGCATTTTACGTTGTGTGATCATAGAGTTATTACTATGACAATATACCATCTGTCATTTAAGAGAATATTTCTGTTAAACTATAAGATGATTTTCTTGCTGAAAATGTTTCAAAGGGACTTTCAATTTATTGAAAATGAAAAATAGCCTTGAAGCATCTGTGGCTTACAAAGTTTTATCCACTCTTTGGCATATTACTAACTCATCTACTGTAGCTGGATTTAAGATATTAGAATTTAGGCTGTGGTCTTAATTTTTCATTTCGATATAGTTTTCTTAAATATTTATATAGTAAAAGTTGTAAAATGACTTTATTTTAACAAATTCACACTTTAGAAATAGTAACTGTATTTGGAAATGATTCATATTCAATATCATTTAGTTCCTGAAATATTTGGTTAAATTTTACTTCTGTCATGGAAGAAATATTAATGCCCAAGTTTTATTCTATTTAGCAAAATCTTTTGTCCTAGAAATACAGAGATTAATATCAATGCCAGAATTCAGAGATTTTCCAGTGTTAATAGCTTGACATATTAAATTATTGAGTTTGAATCACCGGTCACATTTTAAAAGGCAGTATTTTATAAACAGGAAATATCTATAAGTTAATATAGCATAATGAAGAGATGCTCAATTTTACCTTTGGTATAGACATTAGATTCTGAGGTTCAAGTTAAATAGGAGTATTTTAGGATAAGATAAACTAGACAGAAATAATGTTTTTGGTCTGGGCATTGTTGCTGGACACAAGTAAATGTTTTGCAAATTTTAGCAATATATTTCAGCGTAATTGAAAATCACTAAATTCTGCGATACTGAAACATATTACTTATAGGTAATATATTGTAAGCTTATATTCATAAAACTAAAAATACTTTAAAGACCATGTAACTATAAGAAATAAGTTGCTTAAAGGAATATAAATATCGTAGGTTGCACAAAATAAGTAGGATGTCCATTCCTATTGATCTTTATTTCTGATGCTCTGTACACTATTGACAAGCTTTACAGGTTTCTTCTTATTACAAGGAACCTTTATATCCTTAGATTTTATTTAGTTTGGATGCTAGATGAATAAACTAATGTGATTAGGATATCAAAGCTTCAATAGATAGACATCTGGCCTTGGCTCTTTATTTCAGGTCAAAACCTCTCTGAGCCTCTTTGTCTAAGCTAGTGCTCTGTCATGTGACCTTTGTTTGAGTAGTTTATTGGAGATAAGAGTCTCATGAACTTTACTGCCCTGGCTGGATTCAAAACACGGTCTTCATATCTCAGAGGATTATAGGCATGAGCCACCAATGCCCAGCTATAATGTTCCTTTTCTAATATGAAAACTTTAGTTTTTTAAAATGTTTTATTTTATTGTATTTATTGCCAGTTGTGAGACTTGAACTCTGGGTTTGAACTCTTCAGCTCAGGGCTAGTGCTCTAAGACTTGATTGAACACAGCACCACTATGGGTTTTCTGGTTGTTAATTGGAGATACGAGTGTCACAGGAACTTTCCTGCCCTGGCTTTCTTTGAACCGTGATCCTCAGATCTTAGCCTCCTTAGTAGCTAAGATTACAGGCATGAGCCACTGGTGCCAGGGGCCAGAACTTTTCTTCTATCTAAAACGTCCACTAAGTGGACTAAAACGTCCACTTACAGTCCTGTTACCTTGTGGGAGATAGCACTCAAAGTTCTGTGTTCTGAGGAGGCTAATAACTGTTAATGCAATTCTATGTGCAAAATGTTTAAATATATGAAATATGCATTCATAAACCTAGATTTCTAATCAAATTTGCTAAGTCTAGGAACATAGAAGATTTCTACTTTCAAAGTTTACCCTTTGGGCATGATGATTTCCAAATGGTAAATTAAAAATCATCTTAGTTTGATATTTGATAGGGTGGTCACTGTACAGAAAATTAAGGTACAGAATGCCCATGAAGGGTTTCCTCTGACATAAATAGAGCAATTATAATATATAAAAATCCATAAAATCGAATACTATCGACATCTGAAAAAGTGCAAGTGCTTAGGTGTTTTCTTATTTTTGGAATATTTTTCAGAGCTGCTATTGTCTTTTAAATTATGTGTTTTTATCAACACAGATATCTCCAAATATTGTGTGCCAGGTATTATAATTAAACTAATTTTTTTTTTTTTTGGCCAGTCCTGGGTCTTGGACTCAGGGCCTGAGCACTGTCCCTGGCTTCTTTTTGCTCAAGGCTAGCACTCTGCCACTTGAGCCACAGCGCCACTTCTGGCCATTTTCTGTATATGTGGTGCTGGGGAATTGAACCCAGGGCCTCATGTATACGAGGCAAGCTCTCTTGCCACTAGGCCATATCCCCAGCCCCTAATTTTCATTATTGTTATGGGAAGCTTACCTGATAAAATTCAGTCCCCCTGTGCATTATAATTCTAAGAGAAATTTGATCTGAGTATTTGATATCTATGTATCTATCTACCTATCTATCTATGACATATATTGAAACATCAAGGCAAAGGAAGATCTGACTAATAAAAAATGGACTTAGTAATAAAATCTTGTGATATAAAATAATCTAAGTCATGTTTGCCTAGTGGTATATAGCACCCTATAAATTTTAGTTTGGGGTTTGTGATGGCTGTATTTATACAAGAGGAGAAATTATTACTTCATTGTCTGTTAGAAATAGCAAATATAAGTTTTGAAAATATGTTGAAGCATATATTAAATGATGAATATTCATCAATAATTACAGGAGAAAGAATCATATGGTGAACAGAGAATAAAAAGTCATAATCTTTTATTAAGAGGAATTTTAGTTATAGTTAGATATAGTTAGAATGGATCCGAATAATGTAGTATATTAAATGCAGAATTAAGTATGTGAGGAGAACAAGATAAGAAATAATATATGGCTGGGCTGAATCTGTGGGTGTAGAGTACTATTATTCTAGACTTACTATATCAATTTGTTTATAATGGTTTCAAAAGAGTTTTAGGAGAGATAAAGTAGAATTAATAGAAATGGTCAGTTTTATGAAGAAAAGCAAATGCATACACAAAATTCAAGATTTAATATAACAATAAAAATGACTCCTCAATGTTTTCTTGAGCATTTTTAAGATAGCAGCTTATATTAAATTGTCAATTAGATACCTACACTCAGGTAGTATATGTTATTATAGAAATATCACCCAGAAAGCACTTGGAATTATAGATAGCACCTAATTTATAAACATGTATAGATTTAAATCAGGAGACTGTTAATTTACTATGAAGCTCAGCAAGCATGTCTATAGAATATTCAATAGCAATGGAGAACATGAGAATCACACACACACACACACACACACACACACACACACATACACAGAGAGAGAGAGAGAGTAATGAAGCAATGCCTACCAAACATAAGGCATTAAATACATATGCAATATTTACTTGGAAACCAGGGGCTGAGTCAAATCAAAGAAGGAGACTGTGTTTATTGTGCAGTGGAAATGTCACCAAGACTAAGCACTGAATATAGGCCACTGGCACTCAAAGAGACTACATGGGAGTCCTTTTCAACCTGGTTTCTACTTCCCATTCATTCTTGTATGCTTACTGCTGGCATAAAGACATGGGAATGTTCACTGTCAAATACTAGAAGAAAAACAGTACAAGAAGCTGATAGTTAACGCAGAATTCTAAGAAATAGTGTTGAATGATAGATATTGGCATCTAGGCTGATCACATATTTCACTGAAAAAGAATAAGTTTTAGACAAAAGAATAAAAAGCAGAGATGCAGTTTAAAAATGTTCAAAAGTGGAAGCAACATAAAAAATGTCAAAATAAGATGAAATCTGGACTACTTTAGAGCATAAATCATATTTGAGTTCACTCTTCATCCTCTCTCCCTGGAAATCAAGATGTTGTATGATAATTGAAAAAAAAGAGTCCAGTTATTGAGAATAGTAGAAGCTCATTTATATTTATCATTTCATTTCAGAAAGAGAGTTTTTAAGTATATGATTGAAAAAATAAGAACTTTTTTCCTAAGCAAAACAGTTTGCTCAAAACCATCCTAAAAGAATTTGAAATCCCTTTAAAAATGTGTAAATAAAAAGCATAATCATGCTCCATTGCATATGTATGTTAAAGTGAAGTTCAAGTACCTAGTGTAATCCCTCTGCAAGTTTATATAATCACACAAACAAACAAAAATTGAATGTGAAAAGACCTTTCTGTAGAATTTCGCATTCTGTTGCTTGAATTGATCTGAACTACTAAAACTACATGCCAACTGGTATCCAAGCCTCTCTTAAAATCTTCACAGTGTAGCAAACAGACAGTTACCATGGTGTTGACTCCACAAAGCCTTCATTGTGTAGAGATAACCAATTTACTTGGCAGAGCCTCTGGTCTAGAAGCATATTTCAAAGGTGTTTTTCTCTTCTTTTATTATCCTAAAAGAGTCCTAGTATGAACTGAGTCCCTAGTTCTGTTTAAAATGTTGTATTTGTTCAAATAGATGCTTTATTAAATGAAACTCCTTGATGATATAAACATATGCCTTTCCCAGCTCTGTTTATTATGAAGTTAATACCATGTCTGGCACATTAGAAGCATTTTTATATATTTAGTGGCAGGAAAAAGAGACATCTGACTTTTTAAAGAGATGCAAAAGTTCATAGATTCAGATGGATACATGTCTTTAAAAAGTTTTTTTTTTTGTAAGGAAAATGTTTACTTCAGTATTGAATAAGCTTGTCCTTCTTTTGGGTAATAGTTAAAATGGTATTTGGATTGTAATTTAGGGAGGCATGAGCAATTTACATGCTTTGCCTAGTCGAAAACTTTCTTGATGTTAAACCTTAAAGGATCTCTCCAAGCTGTGATGCCCACTAAGAGTCAAGATTGAGATTTGTAGACCTTTATATGAACATGGGCATGTCCTTCTTAGAGATAGTCTGAAGCAAAGAGTATAAGAGAAAGGAACAGACGAGCTACAAAGATCTCAATTTATAGTGGCTGGTGCATGCTTATATATTACTTTCTTGAATCAGAGAGCATTTAGGAACATGATTGATCAAAATGGTTAAAATGAATTATGCAAAGTTGAAATTTCAAAATATCTCATTATTCAGCAAAAGAAACTAGAATTAGAGCTATGGCTAAAGTCATAAGGCATCAGCCTTGAGCAAAAAAGCTCAGAGACATTGTCCAGGCTGCCCAAGTACCAGCACATGTCCACACACACACACACACACACACACACACACACACGTGTACACATATGCACACACCCACACATGACTGTGCATGGGAAAGCAAAATGAGAAAGGCAAAAAGAAAGAAAAAAAGAGAAGCAAGAGAGAGAAAGACAGATAGACAAAGAAATAAAAAGAAGGAAAGACAGAAAGGCAGAGAGAAGGAAAGAAAAAAGAGAAGAAAGAGAAAAGAAAGAAAGAAAGAAAGAAAGAAAGAAAGAAAGAAAGAAAGAAAGAAAGAAAGAAAGAAAGAAAAGAGAGAGGAGGGAGGGAGGGGAAGAAAGAGAGAGAGGGAGGGAGGGAGGGAGGGAGGAATGAAGGAAGGAAGGAAGGAAGGAAGGAAGGAAGGAAGGAAGGAAGGAAGGAAGGAAGGAAGGAAGGTAAAGGTTAGAAAGAAGTCTTCAAAGGGTGGTATTGCTATTTACAATACACAGATAATAGAAAATTGGTAGACTCACATCATGCTGGAGACAGAAAACCATACTTAAAATGTAAGTATTAGATTGACTTAAAGTGAAGGAAGACAAAGTCTGTCAGGGAAGGACATAGGTCAGAGGGAATGCTTGGATATAAACAGCAGAACAAAATCTTACCTAATAGTTGTACTTTCCTGTGTAAAGAAGGAAAAAATCATCTGCTGGGAACTGGAGAATGAGGGTGGGTCATTGGTTTGATGGCTTCAAACAAAAACTTGAATATTTCTTAGTGTGAGTCAGAGATCAAATTGAAAACTAAAAAGTGTGGAAGGATTCTGGGTTCATTTAAGGCTATTGATCATTGCCTTAATTTTGATTTCTCCTAAAAGTAGATCTGGCGACAAGGCTTTGAAATTTAGGTCCTAAGTATAAGTAGTTTATTTGGAAAATGATTGCAGTAGGCAATTTAAGAATGATGTACCCAAAGACTGATGATACCTTTTCAGCACCAGGTTATTGCTGGGATAACTAGGGTTCAAACGAGACAGAAACCTCTGAGATACCATGTTATGGTTTATTTAATGTCCGATGATTTCACTGGAATGTTTCATTTAATGTGTTCTAGTTTCATCAGTATTGCCACAAGTTACAAATTTTCACTTTATGTTTAAAACTATATAATACTACTTTTTGTGTGTAGACCATGTTTCTTAATACATTCATCCATTGAAGTACTCTTAGGTTACTTCTGTATCTTGGTTATTCTCCTGAATAATCTGCTCAGAGTCAATATTCCTTAGCTCCAAAAATTTCTATAAAAATGCACAATGTTTCCAAATAGTAGACTAGAGGAGCAGATATTTGTTACAGGAAAATAACCCACACCAAAATTCAGTACCCTAAAAGAGAAGTTATTTGCCATCTCATACAACTATGCATTATGAGCATTTCTTTGGCCTCTACATGGCATCAGTCAGATGCCATGACTTAATTTAGCTGATGTTCAGAATTCTAAAAAAGGCTTTGCTTATAAGAATGCTGCCTTATGTTCCTCCGTGTAGTCTCTCCATGAGCCGATGAAGCTTATTTAAAGCACGGCCACCTCAGTCATTGATATTATAATATTATAATTTTATATTATAATATTAAAATTGCCTTTTCTGATTGTATGTTCCAAGAAGACAAATGACAATATACTAGCACTTACCAAATGTTTCTTTGAATGACTCCATTTGCCACATCAAGGTGCATGTTCAAACCCAGAAGTAATATGTTTGAATACTACATAAGACTATAAACATCAGGATCATGGGTAAATTGGGGTCACCAGTGGAAATATTTTATTTCTTGTAAATACTTTCCTCAAACGAAGAATCATGTTGGGAAGTAGTAATTTTTTAAAAAAGTACAGACATTTAGTCAGAGGCTGAGTAATTGCATGTAGGAAATATTATATAGATTATTTCTGCATTGAAGTGAATAAGATAGCTTTCATGATTACAGGACTTTAGATCAAAGCCAACTCCAAAGTTTGAGCCTACCTAACTAGGGTAATAGTGGTGTTATTAACAGTAATGGGAATGTCAGGTAAGAATCTCTGATTGGGAGGAGAATAATACATGTGATAAATTGCTTTTCTTTCTACATAAAAGAAAAATATAATCAAGACATAATGCCTTTTGTTCTTTACTGTCTTAGGTTGGATGTCGATATAACCGAACTTCACAGTTGGATTACTCGCTCAGAAGCTGTGTTGCAGAGTCCTGAATTTGCAATCTATCGGAAGGAGGGCAACTTCATGGACCTTAAAGAAAAAGTCAATGTAGGTTCAACATTCAAACTTAGGCATCTTCCTAATTTGTGCTGCTTGTATATCTGTGGCTTTTATTAACTGAGTCTATTATAATTGATGAGATTAAAGCAATATGTATAACATCATTGAATATATAAGCATATTACATATCCATCAAAATCAAACTGTAGCCTGTGAAATGCCTTTCCTGATGGTGCATCCAGCAAGCCTTTTCACAAATCATCTTTAATTTGTATATTATTTAAGTATAAATTAACAACTTCATACCAAGAATTCACATTGATTTTCCATCATATTCTGTTACTGAAGACAGGACCTTAGGAAGCTTATAGAATAAATCAGAAGAGACAAAGTAAAATAGAGTATAACAAAATAGAATAGAATCTTATAAATAAATACTAAACACCCTACTTATACATCATCAAAAACTTTTTCTAGTTATTGAAACATAACTACAACACATACAACCTATGTAGAATGGAGTAGAATACAAAATACACAACTAGAAGTACAAAGAGTTATTTTTATAGTCATTGATATTTTACATATAAGATTTATATACCCTATATATTTAGGCATTGCATTGCTAGAAGTAAAAGAAGTCCACTTTTTCTCAATATTTAGATATAATAAGTTAGTTTGCTGCTATTTTAATTGGCTTATGAGATAATATACCTTTGACTTTCATGGTGGAGGCTTTTTCAATTAATTTAATAAGTGCTGCTTCATCTTCAGGGAAATTACCAAGTCTTTTATTTTGTGACTTTAACAATTGTAAAACATTCATTTTGCTATATTATTGATATCATTTTGTTCGAGAATTTCTACAAGGCAGGGTAAATACTGAATCAGGCTTTGGAAACATGATGATCAAATCATTTTATGTAGGGGAAAGTCACATGCAATTTTATTAATTAGTTCTGCTTTATCTTTCTACCATTCAACTCACAAACCTCAAAATTATTTTACTACTACAAATACAACATTGTCTGACATATAACCATATTTTTGGCTGTACAGTGGGAAATTTTGGAAAGCAACAACCAAAAATGATACTCTTTAGAAAGTAATGTATTATTTAGGCTGCTCACAACTGAGAGATAATTCATATATAGTTCTTCTTAGGGTTGACTACTTACATTTACAAAATGGAAAGCCATTTTAAATTTATAGTAGTTTTACAAAATATAGTTACTCGCGTTATGATATACAACTATAAACAGTTTCAAAAGGGGAAATTTAATGTTTATTTCTAAACCAGAAGGATGATGTATAATAAATACAAAATTAGCAAAAGGTCTGCACTCAGTATATTTATTTGGAGGTCTAGTCTTTGTTACAATTTTAAGAGAATTATCATGAGCAGATTATTACCTAGAAAAAATACATTCTTTTTTTTTCTTTTTTCAAATTTTTATTATCAAACTGATGTACAGAGAGGTTACAGTTTCATACGTTAGGCATTGGATACATTTCTTGTACTGTTTGTTACCTTGTCCCTCATGCCCCCCTCCCTCCCCACCTTTCCCTCGAAAAAATACATTCTAATTAAGTTTCAAAGTTCATATGATATATTCAACCACTGGAAGTATGAATCACTCAAGGCATTTTATTAGCTAGTTAAATTGTTATTGAACTGATTTGTATATTTATCTGCTTGCCATTCTGTATTGAATCTTTAAACAGCTTTGATCAAGTAGTAAAATTGAGTCCCAGGAGCTCAGAAACATAAATTCAAAATTTCCTATTATCATATGGTTACTTAGAAACAATTTACATTTAATGAATAGTATCAACCCAACATACTGAAAGTACTAAAAATTGTACAACATTGTATAAGTAGTTTTCTGATACCTCATGAGTCACCTTTATCAAATTGAACTCTCATTTTCTGAAATAACAGCATCATCCTTAATTGCCTACTAAAATAGGACATGAAATGATTTAGTGAGGCATTTCCTTCTGGCTAAATATAATGTATATGTATTAAAATTCTTGAGAGAAATGCATAGTAATGATGATGGATGTGCAGTTCAGGTGTACATTAATTTTCTTAACTTCCCACCTGTCAGTTTATGTAAGTTATTTTGAACTCATGGGAGGCCCATCTCATGAACTTGAGTGGTATTAATTCATCTTTAGGCCTCCATTAAAAATGGCTATTGGCTAAATGTTACCAACTCTTTCCTTCTTCATTTGATTTCTTCATTTCTAGCATTAAAGAATTTATAGCCGGTAATATTATTGGAGACCATTGATTAGTTCAGCTTCTTCTATTATCAAATATGAAACTGGAACTCAAACACAATTTTCCTTCTCTATTTAATATAGGTTTTATTCACATAGTGAACAAAATACACTAGCTTAAAGATACAACTCCAGGGCAACTTTCTATTCAAGGTGTGGCCCATAGTCAACAAATATTGACATTATCTGTGAGCTTGTTAGAGATGAAGAATTTCAGACGTGGACTGGATTCTGTATTTAGACAAGCTCCACCTGTCTATATGTATAAAGATTTGATTATCAATATTTTAAGACATAGTTTGGGGATGTTGCCATAACTCTTAACGGGATCCTCTTTCGTTCTGTATATGCCATCATAGCTTACAATTATGTTGCTGAATGAACAGATCCTAGTTACTCAAAAGCTTGAAAATAGCACATGCCAATATAAAGTAGTAATAAAACAACAAAAATTAACCTCCTCTGACTACATATTGATGTACAAAGATGTCTGAGAATCAGGAACCTGTACAAAGTTCTACTAAAACTCTTCTTATCAAGCTATTAAGAACAAGTTGGACTCTTCTGGTATCTACGTTTGTTTACAACTATACCAATTCCACAGTTGTTGTGTTTTTGTTTTGTTTTGTTCTTGGGGGGTGGTGATAAAGGGATTTGAACACAGTGCATCTTGTAATTATAAGACAGGTTATTTACCACCTGAGTAACACTGCCTGCTCTTTTGCTCTGGTTAATTTTAGATTTTGTCTCATTCTTTGTGCCTGTTTCAGCCTTGGACCTCAATTCTCATATCTATGTCTGCAGTTTAGCTTAGAACAAAGATGAACAACAAGCTTGTTTGTTAAGATCTAGTACCCCTCCTGCTTTTTTTTTTTTTTTTTTTTTTTGGCGAGGCTAGCCTTTCACTATGATCTTCCCAGTATCTGTCTCCTGAGTAGCTGAAAATGTAGGCATGAACCACCATGTGTTGCCTCCAAATTAACTTTTTACAAGAGTTCCACTAGAAATCTTGATGTCAGTTCATTCTTCCTTATCTCTCATTCTGCTACTTGAGAATATATTTGAGAAGATCAACAAAGAAAAATCCTTCCCCCCAATAGAAACAATGAAAAGAAAAAAAAAACGGTTTGGCTAAAGCTTATTAAAGCAGTGAACCAACCAAAATTAAATATTAACCACCCAAAGTAAGGTACCTATGTTTATTTATCTGCTTTTGTAATAATCAATGTGCTCTATTGCACTCCATTTGCCCTGCCTCACATCTTATTGTTTGTGCCTTCCCATGATCTCTCACTGTACATCTGAAATCTTTCTTTCAAGAAAATTCCTTTGCTATGCACATATTTTATTAATGCCTAAAAACTACTTTTATGCTCTCAGGAACAATACTGTAATTAATTTCTCTTTTTGCAGTCACTCTGCAAACTTAATTTCTATGTTTTCAAGGGTCAATTCTAAAGATACTACTCTCTATCAAGAAATAATTCTTTCCAGGCACTGGTGACTCATGCCTGTAATCCTAGCTACTCATGAGGCTGAGATCTGAGGATCACAATTCAAAGCCAGCCCAGGCAGGAAACGCACTGTGGCTCAAGTGGTAGAGCACTAGCCTTGAGCTGAAGAGTTCAGGGACATTACCCAGTCCCAGACTTCAAGCCTGATGATCTACAAAAAAAATGTTCCTTTAGCTGCAATTCAAACCAGTTGCAACTAGTATACTCTATTAATCAGTTATCATCATGAAATTCTTCAGTCCCTAGGATTATGGCATAGCACATATTTATCAGTTTATTGTAGTATTTTATTATTGTATTATATTATTTTCCCATAGAAGACTTTGCTAGTAGGTTCACAGTATTCTCCAATCAAATAGAGAATTTGTCTAGGTTATATTGGAATCTGCCTGGGATGTCCTGATAACTGAAAACTCTCTTTGACTACTTGCCAATCACACTATTAATGCTGTTTCTTGATACTCCATTTCTTAAATAACATACTTTAAAAGAGGCATGAGTACTTCTTTGTAAGCATCTCTAGTAAATCATCTCTTCCGCTTTCCTAAAGTATTTCAGGTTTCTATGGGCTTCAAAAACATTTCCCCAAATTCTCAGATACGTTTGGCTTCTGCTTGAGTGAAAGTAGTATTTGTGAAATTATATATACTTTACTGCATAGACTCTTTCTTTGAGGCTGACTCAGTGGAAGAGACTATGCTTTACCTACTCAAGGCTAATATTTCTGTGTATTCTCAGTATTAAAACTGTGTAACCAAGGTATTTGCTTCATGCAACTGTTTATCTGTACTGCCAATTCATCTCTGTTCTCTGAGTCTGTATTATCACCTTTAAATGACTACATTTACATTTTAGAGAAAAATCTTACCCTTACAAAAATCACACCTGCAAATATTATGTATCCTATGATAGTCAAGTTTGCAGTACTACATTTTACTAGCCAGTTTACCCTCCATTGACTCTCAACTCCTTAAGTTATGGGATATATACCATAAGGCACTTATTAGCCTTTTTAATTTTTTTGACTATTTTAAAAATCATTTTACTTTTAGTACTGTTATTTTCTCAGTTTTCTTAATTATTTTCTGGATATTTTTATTTCATCCGATTCAAGTAACATAAGCATCCAAAATTTATATCTTAGGCATATAACTTTTCCTTAAAATACAGTCCGGGGTATCTAACTGGATAAATTCAACCTGCAATAAAACAGCATACATTTTATAGTTGTATAGTTTTTCTTGGGGGAGGGGGGTTATTCGGTTTTAAAATGAAGTTTTAAAGATAATATAAAAAAAATCCTACCAGTTGCCTTTCCTGTAATCCTAGCTACTCAGGAAGCTGAGATTTAAGGACATTGGTTCAGAGCCAGCCCAAGTAGGAAAATCTGTGAGATATTTATCTCAAATTAATCACCAAAACAAACAAACAAACAAAAACCCACAAGTGGATTTGTGGTGTGATACTATCCTTGAGCAGAAGAGCTTTCCGCACCCAGGCCCTAAATTCAAGCCTCAAGACTGGCACACTTTTTTTTTTATACTAATACATAACTTTAACTGATATTTGCCTGAAAGCTTAAACCTCATTTTCAGCCTACTTCACCTTTATTATTTCTCTTTCCTTTTACCCTTTCATCAGACTGAACTGGAAATATAACAGCTAAGTAGGTCATTTAGATTTTCTTCTTTTCTCTCTTAATAGCTCTTGAAATTTTCAAACTTCACTCTATTCTTATTACAGGACCTTGATTAATGCTAATGTCATTGTTTCTGTCTGTTTAACATCATAATCCCCTAGCTAGTCTACTCAGCTTCTATAATTGCATTTCTGTATATGTGTTCACATTACCATTGCAACTTGCTAAAACCTAAGTATGGTCCTCTCCTATCTATGTTTATAGTCATTTGAGAAAGAACAAAAAGCAGTGGAGATGATGGATCAGACTTTCATGTAGGCCTATGAATTCCTAGATGCTTCCCCATTACTTGCAGTTACTTCTACTGTTCTCCCATTGAATAATAACATTTTCTAGGAATGCCAATACTAAATGAGGCCACTCCATACAATGCCATTTTATACTCACTTATACAAAGAGTATTTGCAAACCACTCAAAATGACAAAATATCCCCCATCTTTACTAATATGACAGATTATTCTTATTTACCAATTGTGGTTTTAAGCCATTCTATGTTCTTCCTAACTTTCTAGATAAAAAGTTATATAACAACCAGTTGTAGAACTACCTTCAATTCTTTACCACATCCATGGAAAACACAACCCTGCTTCTATGAACCCCACATACCTAATTCAAGAACAACTAAACATGTGTTTTGTGTGTCTCTTTACTGGGGCTTGACCAGGGCCTTGTGGACTTGCCTGGCTTTCGTACTCACAGTTTGCCCTTGAGATACCTCTTTATCTCTGGTTCCTTAATGGTTAAGTGGAGATAAGTGCCTCTTTGATTTCTCTGCATGATCTGGCTTCTAATTATGATCCTCAGACCTTAGCATCCTAAACAGCTATATTTGTAGCTCTGAGCCACTGATACTATGTATACTAAGCACTTCCTAACATGTTCTTAGACCCTCACACTCCCAGTTCTTTTATTACATGCAGTTTTTCTTACTGCAACAAAACAACTCTTTTAAATTGTTTAGGCTGCAAGGATATGTTTGCTGTTCTTTGGCTGAAATGTGTTGATTGACAAGGTCACTGTTTCCTATTGCTCTCATTAAGCCTACAATGATCCGATTCCTGTTTGCTTCCCCAAACTGATTTCCAATAACCATTTCATTGATATGACTATTGAGTTTCTTGAAATTATGAACTGAAATTGAATTGTTTTTGTTGTTGGTGTTTATTTTTTTAATGTAACATAGTTTCTGGTACACCCCAAACATTTTTGAATATGTTAAGAAATATTTTTGACATTCCATAGTTACATTTTGAGATGAGCCTTGTTAATAATATGAAGGACATAACAACTCCTGAATAAACATTTGGGTGAATAAATTTCTTTCTGTCACAGGGCAAATCTTCATTACAGGATGCTAAGTGAATTGAAAATTAATTGCTTCGTTAGAACCATGGAGAAACTAGAATTTACTTTCATATTATTAGAGACAATATCATGAAAGGACAAGGCTTTTAAGAGATGCCAGTATAGGAGAAAGCAAGCTCACAGGGGATTTTTAATCATCTTTTTGAAGAATTAGTGAACTTCCGTTTTTTGTATAACTTGCTTATTTTACTATTATATCTTTTTCAATTTTATATTACACAACAAAAATGCCTTTAATTTTGTATTGTAAGTTTCAAATTTAGGACTCAATTTCTTTCTTTCTTTTTTTTTTTTTTTTTTTTTTTTGGCCAGTCCTGGGGCTTGGACTCAGGGCCTGAGCACTGTCCCTGGCTTCTTCTTGCTCAAGGCTAGCACTCTGCCACTTGAGCCACAGCGCCACTTCTGGCCATTTTCTGTATATGTGGTGCTGGGGAATTGAACCCAGGGCCTCATGTATAGGAGGCAAGCAATCTTGCCACTAGGCCATATCCCCAGCCCAAGGACTCAATTTCTTAATGATCTCTAAGAAATTTATGAGCCCATATTTTATTACATAGTGCAAAGATTATTTCTGACAAAATGCTTCCTGATGTATCTTTGAAAATACAGCCTTTACTGCAATTGACAGTAAATATTTTAAAACATATGACCATAAATTTTACATATCTGATACTTTGATGTACATGATATATTAAAATTGTGTTCTATTATAATGTATGAACAGTTTTAATTTGAAATAATTATGCATATATACACAAATATACATAATAAACAGAGATATATAGAGAAGCCAACATAAACAGAGAAGCCAAAATACTTTCCTAAGTAAAATGTATCCGATAATGATAATAAGAAGGAAAGATATGTTGCAATAAATATGAGACAAGCACTCTTTGTCACTAGGCCATACCCACAGCCCCTGTTGCAATAAATAAAGTGACTTCAAGGAGCTAGTTGCACTATTTAGACATAATGCATTTTATTTATTTTTTTTAAGTTTTTATTATAAAACTGATGTACAGAGAGGTTACATTTTCACACTTTAGGCATTGGATACATTTCTTGTACTGTTTGTTACCTTGTCCCTCATACCACGCTCCCCCCTCCCCCTGTCCCCCCCTGAGGTGTTCAGTTCACTTACAGCAAACAGTTTTGCAAGTATTGCTTTTGTTGTTGTTTGTCGTATTTTACTCTTTGTCTCTCAATTTTGGTATTCCCTTTGAATTTCCTAATTCTAATACCAGTATACACTGTTTCCCATACACTCAGATAAGATTACAGAGATAGTGTAGATACAATCACAAGAAGGTGATACACGAACATCATCAATAGTAGAAACTACAGATATATATGGGACGTTGAAAGTAGTTTCAACTCTGATATAACAATCATTGTGTACTTAGCAAGAAAAAAACTAGAAACTTTCATAAAATGCTATATGATTGTAAGGATGAAATCTGACTATAGATATAATACTAAAGTTTTCATGTAAAATGAAGAGTATTCATGGGCTGTGAATATGGCCTAGTGGTAAAGCGAGCACCACGTATACATGAAGCCCTGGGTCCGATTCCTCAGCACCACATAAACAGAAAAAGCCAGAAGCGGCGCTGTGGCTCAAGTGGTAGAGTGCTAGCCTTGAGCAAAAAGAAGCCAGGGACAATGCTTGGGCCCTGAGTTCAAGCCCCAAGCCTGGCAAAAAAAAAAAAAAAAACAAGAGTATTCAGATAGTATATGGATTGATAGATGGTGGATGGATAGATAGAACTCTATTATATATATATATATATATATATATATATATATATATATATATTCCTGTGTGTATATAAGGATACAGAGATAGAATCAAGATTATAGCCATGATAGAACAAAAGGAAAATAAGCTTTATTAAGTCTCAATTCATTATATATGGTACTCTTGTTTTCCACTTTGCTAATTGTTCATTATAATGATCAGGATATAAACTAGAGAATATGATGATATGCCCAGATCTTAATCTAGTATGTAGTTTTGAAAGAGTCTTATTTAATCCAGCCTTACTTTACTCAGCTTTCACAATCATTCAGCATGGTCGGCTTTTGTGACTGCTGTGTGTATAACTGAGTTTGTTATTGACTTACACTTTACAACAACCTCCTGGATTGGGAAAGCAGTCCAAATATTATACATGGAAATACTATACTATAAGAGACCATGCATTATAATGTATTGACTACATAGCAAGCTTGATTTTAGACACTGGAAAGAGTGTGGAGAAGGAAATAGAATAGGATTTTTCATATTATATCATTTACTTTTCAGTAGGTAAGTTGCAAATTACACAAGATTAATATGTAAAACATATTAAATGTTAGTGATAGATGCTAAGGCAGAAAAAATAGAGGAGTGAGCTGTAATGAGTACACACTTGTGTGAATAAACATAGTGAATTAAAGATGAGAAATTCACAAATAGCTGATGGTGGAAAATTTCAGGCATAGAGGAAGAGTAGGTACACATCCCTATATCGGGAATATGTATATAGTGTCAAGAAATAAAAATTATATGGCTGGAGAAGAATAACCAAAGTACCTAGGAGATTTCAGAAGGCCTAGAAAAGTTAAAATGAGCCCATGAATATGGTGTATATTTGGGCTATAAGGATTCAGCTGATACCTGTTGTGGCTGATTCTCTCTGCTACCTGAGAACATACCATCTGATAGAAAAAATACATGTGTGTATTTGTCCACATACACATATATATGCCTGCACATATATGCCTGCATATCTGTAGAGATGTACAGATATATGCTTTATGTGAATATAAGGATAAAATCCAGGGCTTTGTGCATGCTAGACAAGTAACATCCATAGCCCTTAGTATACATTTGAATATCAATGGCCCACGGAGATTATGGGGTACTTTGACCAATGATGAATATAATGATAGCATCTCTTGATATGTTTGGAGATTAGAGCATATGGGAATATTTTTATTTATTAGCAGAGCTGAGGATCAAACCCAGGGCTTAACTCCAGGAATTCAGGTATTCTACCATTGAACTACTTCCCTAGCCCAATAGTATTTTCTGAGTGACTGTGGGCTTTGTAAGCAAGAGAAGGTTCAAGAAAGCTTATGATTTCTTGAACAAGTTATTTTGGGGTTTAGACCTGAACAAATAGAACTATAATCTGAGCTCCAGGATACTTCAAACTTAAAGTTCAGGGTGATGATTTGGAACCAACATAGGAGATTAAGGGAAACTATATCTATCAAAGTCAGAGGAAGTTTTGTAGACAGCCAAATTAAGAAATGTTTCTAAGAAAAAGAAGCTTTCCAAGTCAACTTTTGATGAGTAAATTGAGAACGAGAGTCAGCCATTGAATGAATATACTAATCTGGAAGCCAATGGTAACCTGGCTAATAGAAAATTTGGTGGAACTGAAGAAATTGGTATAGGGCTAGCTTATTTTGTTTCTGTTCTTACTTTGATTTGATTTTGGTCCTATTCAATTTTTACTGTAATGTGAAGTGGTGGAATATCATAGTCCTCCTTTGTTTACACATAGTCCCCTGAAATAAGCAATGTAGTTACTATCAATATCTTTCTGTTCAGATTTTATGATTCTGATGTAGATTTATACTTTTAGCATATTTATACATATTTCTATGAGAAACTGGATAAGACAGAGACATTAATAAAAATTAATCCAAAGTATTTTGAAACCAAAGTCTATATACTTCATTTTAGGATGAGTATATGAAGACACAGCTCAAGGAAAAAACATGTTTAATGGTTTCTTACTCATCTTTCTTAAATTGATTTAAAAATGTGATTATAAGCATATTTTCCTCCATTCCCAGAAGCAAGGTACTCTAATATGCATTTTTATGATTTAAAAATTACTATAAGTATTTGTACAACGGAATTTCAATTCAACAAGTCAGTTTATGAGTACAATGCATGTTGATCAATGTCATCCCTTTCATTGCTCTACTATTGTGTCTAAATTTTTCTTGTTTTTAAAATTATTGAGATTATATTTAATTAGACTAAGGACATATTCAGGGGTGTTTTGGGTATAGTATTACTTTTTGTCATGCCATTATCTCTACATTGATAATTCCTATCTCCCCTACATACAAGAAGAATTGTCTTACCTTGTATAATAAGTTATATGAAAATAATTTCTTAGCTCCCTCAGAACCGTTGGATTGTAGGAATCTTTATTGTTATTTTACATTTAAAAAAAATCTTTGAGCCGGGCACCTATGTCTCACACCTATGATCCTAGCTACTCAGGAGACTGAGATCTGAGGATAGCGGTTCAAAATCAGCCTGGGCAGGAAAGTCTGTGAGACTCTTATCTCCAATTAACCACCAGAAAACCAGAAGTGGCACTGTGGCTCAAACCCAGGCCCAGAGTTTAAGCCCCATAACTGACCAAAAAAAGATACTTGAGGTTCAGAAACATTGAATGACTTCACTGAAGTCAAAATCAGGACTTGAACTAATTCACAAAAGACTGAAACGTTTCTCTCTAAGTTACCTTCTCGCACAGCTCTTGCAACCTTAATTTTAATTCTTTCAATCAACCATCTATAGTATGTGTAAAACCTGGCATTCTCTGGACTCTTCATTACCTGTTCACTTCAAAGTCTTTTTATGCTCAAAATCCTTTCTTTTCTAATAATCTATTTTAATGTGATGCGATCTTACAGAATCTAGATGCCAACTGAAAACTGACAAATATTACAAATGCTATTGACAAATATTAACTGTTACTTACTAGAACCTTTGTCTCATGTGTCCAATAAGTCGTCTGCTTGCTTACAATATTATGTAGCAAGTGTCAGACAGAAATCCACCAATGAACTGTCCCTGTGTGTTGTTCAAGAGGCATTCCTTTTTCCCCCTTGTAGTAGCATCTGAACAGAGAAACTTGCATATATTGCATATATTGCATATATTGGTTGCCTATATACTTGGTTGGCTTACTCATCTGTCGCTTTCTTCCTTGAGTCATTCCTCTCTCTGGGTTTTATTTTGGAGATGGAGAATCACAGACATTTTTCTCAGATATCAGACTCCAAGAGAGCTTAGATTAAAGATGTGAGCTACCAATTTCCAGCCCCAGCCACTCCTTCTGAACTATTAGTGCCAATGATGACTAAACAATGTTTAAATATTTTAGTATCCCTGATTTTATCTAAAATGAAAACTCACCTTTGCTTTGAGTTATATTCTAATAGTCTGGTATTTTTTTTCAATGAAATACTCTTAAAATGTCCATGAGACTCTTATCTATAATCAACCACCCAAATCCAGAAGTGGAGTTGTAGCTCAAGTGATATAGTTCTAGGCTTGAATGAAAAAGCTCAGGGACAGTGCCCAGTCCCTAAGTTTAAGTCCCAAACAAAAAGTATATATTTGAAAGAGAGCTCAACCTTAAAATAGAAGACTTGTGATTAATTTCTTTTATTTTCAGTTTTCTCTTAAATAAAATGGAATAACATAATTCTAATTCATTCTGTCTCACAATTAATATCATGTGTTTGAAATAAGCATAAATTTGTGATTTGTAGATAATATAAAGTATTTGGTTTTAATATAGTTAGACTGATGTTTTCTCTCATAAACCTATGTTTTGCTTTTTCCCTATCAATACCAAGAGTACTACTAATATCCCATAGATTGTTGTTTGTTGTGGTAGTGGTTAGTATTCATATTACTTATATTAGAATAACTGAAACAGTGTGGTTAGCAAAATGAGATTTTAAAGTCCAGTTATTACTCATGAGATATGCAAATACAAGATTGTTTAACTGTTAGCATTATTAATTGATTATTTCATTAGATTCTTAGGAATAAAAGATTATGATTGGGGCATTTTTAAATTTATATTCATTATTTATGAATACCATATGGTATTCTGATTCTTCTCCTTATGCATGTTCATGTTAAAAAAAAACACTCAAATCTTATTCTAGTCAAATAGAAACCACTCTGATAAGAAGCATAACTAAAACTTGTAAAGAACACCAGTTACCTTAATTTGGGGTTATAATTGTGGCTTCATTATTGTTTCTTTCTCTCATTATTTACTTTGCCTGACGTAGCTTAAATGGAAACATGCCAAATCTGCCCTCCTCTCTCCTCAAATTTGCAAATAGTACATATCTACTTAAATATATCCATTCCCTTTTGACATTCTCAGAGCATATTACTAATAAAATTTATGTTTTAATGGACAACAAATTTAAGTAAAACAACTGTGTTTCTCAATCAGCTACCAAACAGGAAATTAACACCACAAAAGTTAAGGCATTAAGGGAATATGAATTTCAGAGCTTCATCTAGTTTCTTACTCTTACCTAGATGCTGTTTATGGTTGTTTTAATTCCATAGTCTCTAAAATTGACTCTTTTTCCTTTGTCCATATGGTTGAGGAAACAAGTTATTGTTCTATCTCTGAAATTGAAATTCGAGATAACTGGGACCTCTTCACCTTACTGTATTATAGGCTTCCTTTTTCTGAGAACAATTATGTTTTAGTCAAACAATTCATTATAATCATATCTTTAAATAAGGATTATAATATTAATGTATAGTTCTCCAGGTTGGTTTAAAAACATGTCCTTGTAGAGCTATTATTAACAAAACTCAGCAATATAAAATTTGCTAATTGAAATAATTTTGGATTTATTGTTCAAAAGCTAATTCAGAGTATAAGGAATGGAAAAATAATTTAGAAAACTGTGTAATTGAATTTAGTTTTTCTTGGAAGTAGGAGTACTTTGACTGTTTCATTCCACAGTCTTGTATTAAAATACATTTTTTTCTCTAAAATTTCCATGTTCATATACTTTTTCTATGTTATATATTCCTGGATTCTCAGTTTTATTTATGACACTAAATATACTTAGGTTTTTAGGAGTAATTTTAGTGGCATATCTTTAAAAGATGGATTTTAATGATCAAATATTTTATCATTCATTGTTATTATTTGCCTTTTTAATTCACTTTTGGTAGTATTTCATTGTATTGTATCAGAAACTATTGTGTAAGAGAAGTTAAGAATAGAAATTTTAGTATTAAAAATAGCAATTCACAATGAAAATGGCATGCGCTTTCATTGTAATTTTAGTGTTTTTGGTGCCATAATTGTTGAGAATCAAATGTTCAAATCATATGATAAGCTGATAGAGTGGAGTATCTGAAGTATCAACTGAAGAGTTGAGAGGGCAAGCAGAAGTTATCATTACTGTGGAGACTCACAATGCTTGTACTGATATAGTCACCTTTGCTTTCATGCTGCAGGCCATAGAGCGAGAAAAAGCCGAGAAGTACAGAAAACTGCAAGATGCCAGCCGATCAGCTCAGGCCCTGGTGGAACAGATGGTGAATGGTAATTACATGGAGTTGATTTAGATAATCTTCTTAGGGATTTAATAAACACATAGGTTCATATTTCTCAGCTGAGTTATATCAGACAAACACTTCATGGATGCAAATTTAAGAGGGGTTTGGGTATTTTTATTATTCTTTTTTAATCCTATACAAATTATTGGGGTAAATTTAATCGGAGTACATAGGTAGAAAATGAGTTGTAGTAGATTCTTATAATGTAATATAAAGAAATGAATTCACATTCAAAGTCTTTTAGTGGTTACCCAAGTGATATAAGAAAACAAGATTTGTAGAAATAATTGGTAATGACAGCAATTATGCAATGTAAGTAAAAGAGATTATAATCTCATGTTAAATAATTTTACTGATATATTTTTCAAAACAAATTAAATCATGTCTAAGTACTTGTCCTCTAATAATACATTTTGTATTTCTTATGTTGCTTCTTAAATTTCAAATACTTAAATTAAAAAATGGTTTCTTTGAGGTAACATTGTTAAATTAATTTTTGAGTGAGGTAAAAGTCACAGATCTGCTATACTCTTTGTTTCTTTTTCATTAGAGGGGTGGTACTGAAGTTTAAACTCAGGCATTGTACTTTCATGTACTCTACTACTTGAGCCAAGTCACAGGGCTCATTTTGCTTTAGTTATTTTTTTTAATAGATTCTTTCATTATTACTCAGGCCAATCTGGCTTTTGATCCTCTCATTTATGCCTCCTAAGTCGCTGGGATGGCACTTTCAAGATTTCATACCTTTCTATTGGTTGAGATTAGGTCTCATAAATTTCATCTTTTCCCAAGTTGACTTCAAATTGCAATTGTTCTGAAATCTACTTTCCAAGTAGCAAAGATTATAGGCATGATCTATAGCAACCAGCTTCAGCTTTAAGAATTAAAATTGATTTTTGCTAGTATCTTTAAGGCTATTTATACAAACTATTTCTAATGTACAAAATGAACAAATTACTTTCAAATTAGTGTCATGCTATAGCATTCATTTCCTCATAAAATAATTTCTATGAAATTTAGAGATGATACCATTTCTGAACAATATATTTCTGTGCATTGTGCAAAGGGTATGTTTATAAGAATGACAAAAATAAATGTAACAAATTTTTGTACATGTCATCACTTTTCCAGTTTGCTTTCATTCTGTAACATAAATTTTGAATATGATTAATTTTTGCCTTAGTTGCTTTGTTGCATTAGAAAGTTCAATGATTTTCATAGGAAATCAATTTTTCTTTTTTTAATGAGCCCTCTGACCATGTTTATTTCAAAATAAAAAAAAACATGCAAATGTGACTGCTGAGAATTGGGTTAGCAAGTTAATGAACATATAGACAGTGAAAATCATTACAGCTTGTTGTGTCAATCCGTGTTGCAGAGTGGTCTGACTGATGAGTATAATAGCAAATTATGTTAAATAAAATTAAGCAACCAAAAATGGCCTTTGTAGTTATTAAATAATTTCCCTCTAAAACCATATTATCATTTTTTATTCAGTAAACTGATATGTAATCTATACTTTTAAATCATCTCATTTTGTAATTAATTAACAAGCACCTTGCCTCATCTCATGGCTGTTTAAACTGAATTAATTGAAGAGCATTTTAACATTTTATAAACTAGAAAGGAAAGTTTTGGATTGTTTTTGTCTGTGGAACTGCACACAGAAATCAAATGAGTATGTCACTAGTGAAAATAATCATTCTTCTAAACTATTGTCTGCTCTGCTCTCATTTTTGGAAGCATGGAAAAAAAAACAGGGCATGTAAGTAGGTCCTTAATAAATAATAATTGAATGGCTACATTCTGTTAGACAAAGTAAATGGTAATTGAGATAATAACTGATAATTTTGTGAGAAATAACATCTTTGAAGGAAAATAATAATGGGTAGACGGCAATGAACAATAAAGTTTGGAAATATGATTTGAGATATTCTTGTTTGATTCACTCTAGTAATCAGTTAATTTATCTGTTCAGCTAGTGAAGATTTGGTTAACTGATACAAGATTAGACTCAAACTTGGGCAAAACCTAAGATGAAGTTTTCAAAATGACCATAGTTATATGGTCCTCTTTAAGTAAAACAATTTTCAGAATTAATAAAATATACTCAAATATTATAACTTCTCTTTTTGTTTCCTTTCTAATATTTCTAAACTCCTATTGTTAACATATCAGAGAAAAGGCCATATAAAATTTGTTTTCTGGGATGGGAATGTAGTCTAGTGGTAGATTGCTTTTCTAGCATGCATGAAGCCCTGGGTTTGATTGGTCACCACCACATACACAGAAAAAGGCAGAAGTGGCCCTGTAGCTCAAATGGTAGAGTGCTAGCCTATAGCAAAAAGAAGCTAGGGACAGTGCTCAGGCCCTTATTTCAAGCCCCAGGACCAGCAAAAGATTGCAAAAATAATTTATTGTCTAAAATTATGTCAGTCAACTGCCAAGGTGCCTGTCCTGGTATATTTTAATAGCTCCTTGTCCATAAAGCAAAGAACTATACTATAATGGTGTAGCCCATGAAGCTGAATATACATTAAGTTTTCAGGAAAATAGGAGTCCTTAAATATAAATAACCATCCACCATCATAGACTAAAACTAGAGACTACTTATAGAGTATTAACCAAGAAAATCATATTTGCCATCTTGACATAGAGTTGGAATATAATTTTGTTTTCTTTTAATATTTTTATTCCTTTCTGAACTTTTCTTTTTTTCTGAAACTAGATTTAAAATTAACTTATTCTTCCTGTTTCAATAGCAATTGTTTAAATACGAAAAGAGATTAGTATGAAAGTGTTGTATAATTAGAGGTTACTATTAGAGATAAAATTCAGTATTATATTGCTGGGAAATAGCTGTCAATATATAAGCTGAGAACCACATTTTTAAACTCAAGATTGTTAATTTCCTGCAGTGTCAATGAGGATAACTTTGGGACTATATCCTGTGCCCAGTTGGACACTTGTGCCATTTTTAGCTTTTATATTGAGAATAAATTTCCTAGTTCTTTCTTTCCTATGAAAAAAACTACAATATAAACCTTCTTAAGGTTTTATTTTGTATTTTTTACATGTAAAATAGTGAGTAATTTTATTTAGAATACTTTATCATTTATATATAAGGAATGACCTTACTAATATCAGTAATATGGATAATTCATAAGTACTGGATACTTTGTACAGATTTATTGATAGTAGTGATTTATTAAGTGTTTGCTAGGCAATCACTCTACTACTTAGCTCATAACTCTAGCCATTCATGCTTTTCTTATTTTTCTGATAGAGTTTGACATTTTTGCTTGACCTTGGTCATAATCTTACCTATGACGCTCACATAGCTGGATTACCAATATATGTCTTGACTCCTGACATATTTGTTAAAATGGGGTCTCACTAATATTTTTGCTGCCTACAAACCACATCTTCCCAATGTGGACTTCTCATGTTGTTGGGATTATTGGCATAAGCCACTGAGTTTGTTATTGAAAAGGATTTTAAAGTTTATTATAAAGGAAAAAAAAGCTTAGTACATCAATAAAATTAAGGATTCAAACTTATTAAACGTTTTATATGAAAATATATTTGTATTTTATATATTTTGGACTATGTATCACTGTTAATTTTATTTATAAATGATGCTCATATATAAATACATTCACTATCCTTTTCAGTCAAGTACAACAGAATACTTAGTTTAAATAAATCATTTTACCCTATTAATATTGGAATTATCAAAAGTAATAATATTGGAATATTTACCTAATAACCAACATAGGCATAGCTTGGTTTTCACTTCTTATGCTAGCAAATGTTTTCACCACAATTTCTGGTGGAATTACTATAACTATATAATAGAATCAATGGAGTTTTCAACATTAAATTTTGTTTCACTTTCTATTTCCAAATGTAAGTTATCTTTGTTAGTTAGGAACCTAAAGATAATCACATTAAGGAAATGTTTAAATAAAAGTAGTGATTATTAGCATGTTAGACGTTAAAAATAACTGCAAAGTATCATCACATTGAATCCTAGGACAGTATTTAAGGTGGTTCCTGATAGTAAGAATACCAGGGAGTATAATTAAAGACCACAGTATGATAAAACAGACAAAGCCTCCTCTTGCAAACAACATTAAGTAAGAAAGTATAAGTTTTATATTTTGTACTTTCCCATGAATGAACTCATTTGTGATTTTCTCACATACTTTGCTGTTAGATGGTCAGAAACTTTAGTCAGTTTGGTTCATCTCACAGCCAAAATTTAAATAAGCTTTATTTCATATCATGGTGAAGAAGTTTTCATTGCTTACAATGCTTCTAATCCTGTATTTTAAAAGCAAAAGTGACATGATCAATATACATTGTGCTCCTAAATTGACATTTTTTTGTTCTGGTATTGGAATTTGAACTCAAAGCCTTCTCTTCATGGTTTTTTGATTTAGTTTGGCACTCTAACCCCTTAGCTATATTTCCATTGCCATGTACATTTTGAATTGGAGTCATTTTTTAAAACTACTTAAAGATAATTAAGACAATAGAAAACTGCCAGTTGCTCTGTATGTTATGTGGAGCACGGAAGTAGTATTATTTGAAGTAATCTACCCCTCATTGTGGTATACAACTATATCCAATCAGCAAGATTTCATCTTTGCTCTTATTCCTTTATCTAATTGTGACCAATTTGATTTCTGGTTTCTCTTTCTTTCTATATGACACATTTACAATGCTATAGACAAGAGTTCACATATAATAAATGTTAATTACAGATATTTTTCCTGTTTAACTCCATAAAGAAAAACTGTCTACAGCCGTCTTAAACCCATAATTCTAGCTCTACTGAGAGAAGCAAATTGGAGATTGCACTGCAAAACCAACGAAGGCAGAAATGTTTAAGAGACTCCATATCTAGAATAGGCAGCAAAAAATCAGGGCTAGATTCATGGTTCAATTGCTAGAACACCAATAGAGCAAATGAGAGGCCCTGAGTTCAGATTCTAGTGCCAGCAAAAAAAATGCCTCTGTGTGTGTGTGTGTGTGTGTGTGTGTGTGTGTGTGTGTGCGCGCGCATGTGTCCCTGTGAGTGTATGGAAGAGCCTCATAGCAGTCAATGTTAAAGGGAAACTGTATAAAACAAATTTTCATATAAATCTGGCTTTTTCTCTAGTAATTCTGTTTAGAATCAGAAAAAGGAGAAAATTAGTAATTTGTATGTTACAGTCACTAAAGGTATAAAGTTTATTTAAATTATTTTGCATGAATATTTGAAGCTACTGTAATTAAAAATAGTAGTTCTATATGTCAGTACGGTCATAGAATCCTCCAGAATTTTGTCTCAGACTTTGCTATGGATTCTGAATAAATTTGTATTTCATATTTGACTATGTTTGAATGCCAAATGAAAATGTAAGCACCTTCACATAAAGTGCAACAAAAATAGGAGACTTTAAGTTTTTATTCCAACTATTCACCTAACGTGAGAGCCCTGAAAACACAGGTTTTTGCATTACTCTATCCGAGTTTCATAGCTGATGATGAATGTACTTGATGAAGAATACTTCACTTTAAGTGGCAGTTTTGAAGTACTTGCATGGAAGGTGGTGCACAATTAAAATTATTATAATAGTCTGTTATGCACTGTACACAAGTAATAAAATTAATGGATTCATTTCAAGTAATGATCCATTTCCTCTCAGCGCAATATATTTATTCATAGACTATTTCAGGGGTTGTTTAGAATATGAGATGTAAATGGATTATGATCCATTATCCCTGAGATTCTAATGTGCTACTACAAAATGGTTTCACTAAGTGTAGCTCATAATGCCTGGTGAGTTAGTGTTCTTAAGTAGCTAACCAAAAATTAGAAAAACAAATGCTCAAATGATAGATTCTTCAACTTTGAAGATATTTACACTTACAAAGTATTATAAAATGTTAATGTGTTAGTTGAATTAAGGAGCATAATTCTTTGAAATTCTTACATATAACAATTATATACAATAATAATAAAAAATTTCCATGTGCTAACACTCTCGTGGAAAATGGATTTTATATCCTTGAAATATCTTAAAAATCCTCTTCATGTTATAAAGAGAAACAGAAATTATATAAGCATGTAATTCATGAACTTTAATGGCATTACACTCTTTTAGTGTAAGAGATATATTCCACACTGCAACATGTGACATGAGATAGTAATTTCAAGCCCCTGACTAAACATTTGAAAGCAAATCTGAGACCAGAGAAACGGTGTGCTCTTTTGTGAATGGCTTTCTTCTGCCTCTGTGTCAATGGCTCTCCTATTGATCTGCTGTGGGATTAATTCACACATACAGTGTGGTTCTTCTTTTTCTACTTAAGCTGAGAACCATAGTAAATAATGATAGGGATGACATAGTTCCTTGAGGGCAATATATTTAGACAGACCACATTTTCTCTAGTTGAACAGCAAGCAAATTCACATGTGAAGTTGTAATATTATTCTATACAAATTGTTCATAGAACACCAAATTTTCTATAATCAGTATTATATCTGGGTCAGTGGCACTTTGAAATTTTTACTTTTAATGTTAGGGGTGATTGTTCTTAAATTCAATTTTAAATTTAGGACCAAGTATTATAAGATTATGTAAATGCTTTATTAATAAAACACTAAATATTGATATAACTTCTAAAGCATTATACTGTCTATATCCTATACTTGTTTATGATATATAAAATGAATTTTGATGTATCAGCCATCATCTTTCATTAATTACTTATTTTAGTCATTTAAATGACCTCCTCCAACCCTAAAATTCACACTTAAAAAGTTTGGTCTCTTTTCTTGTCTCCTGAATGCTCTTTATCCTATCTTCTATATAAACATTGATTAATGTTTGCTGGCTTTCTAGACTATGTAAGACTTTTTGTAAGTAACCCATATATGCTAAATCAAAATTCTCAGAAAGTTGATCAATTATTTTTATTTACTTTTATATGTATGTATGTATGCATACATGTATGTATTGCCAGTCCTGGTGCTTGAACTCTGGGCCTACACACAATCTCTGAGCTTTTTGGCTCAAGGTTAGTACTCCACCACTTGAAACACAGCTTCACTAAGGGCTTTTTAATGGAGATAAAAGCCTCACCGATTTTTTTTCTGGTGGGGTTGGCTTCAAACTGCAGCTTTTACATCTCAGCTTCCTGAATAACTAAGATTATAAGTATGAGCCAGCAATGTCCTGACTATTTTCCTTATTTCATGGATGGGGGAAATAGGACCCAAACATATCTGATAATTGAACCAAATTCACTGGTCTAGAAAGTATTATCCCATTTGAATGTAAATTTGTCTAAATTCAGATTCCTTTTAATGTCTATACTCTTTTTCTCATTCCATCTTTTATCCCAATATGAAAACTTTACAGTTATAATGATTAGTATTGTAGATTTTGTAGTATTATAGTCTTGAAAAAAGTTGGCTTTTCTTTTACATTGCTCTTTAACATCTTGATGTATTTTTTGCACAATATTTGTATAAAGATAAACCTAACTCATTAAAACCTAACCTTGGGATTTTAATAGACAACCACAAAACCTATTGGCACTTCATTATAGTTTTAATGTCCTTTAACTATATATATAGTTATATATAACTATAACTATAACTATATATATATATTACTTCTTTAGTTTCTGAGCTCTTTTTTTAAGTACTGGAGTTTGAACTCAAATCCCTGTGCTTGTTAGACAGGCATTCTACCACTTTAGTCATGTTCCCAGCCTAGTAGATATATTTTTAAAGTTGCCCCTTAAGAGGCATATTCATTCTTCTTTATGTCTGCTATCAAGTAGCCGAATGTTAATTAAGACTCAAGTCAGCATCACTCCATCTATCTACATTAAATTTACTTCAATATTTCTTATTTACCTGTTTAGTATCTGGTTCATATGGACATTTAAAATATTATAGATTATCTTGTTGAAGTTCAACATTTTCTGGATAAACCTCTCTGATTTTGAGACTATTAAATATTTTAACATTTTTACCTGGGTAATGTTGGCTCATATCTGTTATCCTAGCTACTCCTCTGGTTGAGTCAGTGTCAACATTCATAACCAGCACCAAGAAAGAAATCCTTGATACTTCATCTCTATGTAACTAGCCAAACACTAGGCTGGAGGCTTTATTCAGCTGGTAGTGTATTATCCGTAAGTGAGTGCAAGGCACTAAGTTCAAAGCTTAGAACCAAGAAGAAAATTTCCCCTATGTAATTGTAAATAATGGCTTTTTAATTTTCCATCCAAAATTTTTAACAATTGCTCATAATACACTTATTCAAACTGAGTGTCCATATGAACAAAATGTTAGTATTTTCTCATAAATTTTCTACTAATGATAATACTTTACTACTACAATTACATAGTGGTGTACCTCCAAACACATGTTAGGTGGAGACCATGCTCCTGGAAAGCATTATACATAAACACAGCACCAGGAGCAGGGATTCTTTGGGGCTAAACAACACAATGAATCTACATATTTCCCAAAACTGAGCCCCCCAGGTTACCCATTGAGCAAGGCATCTGCAATTCAAAGGATGGCTTCTCTCACCACCAGCCCTGGAGGGACAGCCCCTCTTCTCCTGGCCAAGCTCCTGATTGGCTACATAAACAACAGCTCCCAAAACCTGCATAGGCAAAGGATGGTTGTGACTCAGTTTACCCACTACATTATAGGTGATTTTTAAACATTAGGTGAATTTCTACATTTTATAAATAAAAAAAAAACTTTTTATAGTAAGATTATTTTCTGAAAGCTTATTTCAATTCCTTGGTCAGTGGGTTCTTTGCTTCTGGTAAAGTATAACATAGAATATAATTTGGGGTTATTTTCTAAAGCATACACAATAGTATTTCTACTAATTCTCAGACTGACTTAAAATTGAAAATGAAAGTTCATTTGAGAAAGTATAATTATGTACAAGATATTTAACATTCATTTGGAAACATCTAAAATATTATTCATGATCAATCCTAATCAGGGTTTTGATCACTTTTGCTTTTATTAAATATAACTTACCATTCCATATTTTAGTCCTCATTTATTTTTTGTAACATTTATATTCTTTGATAAGATGCAAATCTTATTAATTTCCAATAGGTAATCAAATATAATCTATTTTTGTAGTAAATATTTATCAGTTAATAAAGTATTTGTTTAAAATCATTATATGATTGATACTGTTATGATACAAACTTGCTAGTTTTCAGATCATTTCTATCTATATTTAATTTTTTTTGTCTAGAGGGTGTTAACGCTGACAGCATCAAACAAGCCTCAGAACAACTGAACAGCCGGTGGTTAGAATTCTGCCAGTTGCTAAGTGAGAGACTTAACTGGCTGGAGTATCAAATCAACATCATCACTTTCTATAATCAGTTACAACAATTGGAACAGATGATAACTACTGCTGAAAACTGGTTGAAAACCCAACCCACCACCATATCAGAGCCAACAGCAGTTAAAAGCCAGTTAAAAATCTGTAAGGTAAGAATATCTCCAACTTCCATGTAGAACATTATCAATAGACATTCCTTGGCAATTTGTAAGAGGGTCATAACAAAGCATTTAGTAGTGAAATTTCCACCTGCAAAGGATTTAACTAAGCACAGTGAGGATCAAAATTTAAACAAAAAAAGACAGTTTAAATAGACACTGTGTGGATACTGACAGCCTACCATTGAATTTAAATAATTTGTGCATAGCTAGTTGATTTTGTCAGTTTTCAAAAGGATGAGAAAGATAGGGAATATGGACACTGCATGTTTTCTTTTTCTCTTTTATTAAACTTTTTTCTTTATTGTCAAAGTGTGATATGAGGGGTTACAGATTCATATGTAAGGCAGTGAGTACATTTCTTATTCAACTTGTTCCCTCCTCCCTCATCTTCCCCCCACCCCGGACCTTTCCCTCTCCCCCCAAGAGTTGTACAGTTGGTTCACACCTAATGGTTTTGTAAGTATTGATTTTGGAATGGTTTGTGTTTTTGTCCTTTGTCTCTCAATTTTGATATTCCCTTTTCTTTTCTAGTTCTACTACCCAAGTTTTTTTTTAACTTATCTTGGAAACTGCAGGTGTTCTATATAAAAAAAAAATAGAAGCCTAAATTTTGAGCTCCTCTTTTGCTAAGAAGAAAATCCACTCATACTCAAAAAGTAGAATCCATTCATAAACTAGAAAAACATGTCAACAGCAAAACAATATGCTATACAATGGGATACTTGAGTATAGTCTTTACAACCCACAGCCCATTCAAAGTAAAATAACTTGAACAAGATCTCTTCATCAAGAAAACATTTGCAAATATAGTTGATATATAGAAGAAACTGAAGAAATAATCAAAATACTCATCATTATCTTATCTTGGGCTAGAAAGAACCTCAGAGGAGTAGGTTATGGAATTACCTGAGTGAGTGAGATCATGATAAGACAATCTTAAGAGCTAACCCAAGATAGCCATGCTATAATGGATCCAGAAACATAAATACTCCTCTCCACCCTCCTTGAAGAGTCTGAAAAGGAATCCCCACTGACTAAATTTAATTAAGAGGCAAAGGACACGTAACTGCTATCTATAAATTCTCCTAGGTCATAAGAGAAGGAAATTTCAGTAGTTCTCAAGGGGACAAACATGATGGAACTGGCACAAAAGTGCATGAAAAAGAGATTTTAAAATGCCTATCTTCAAGTGTATAAAAACTAGAGATATATAGCATGGAAAATAGGTTGAAAATGTCCCATCAGTATAATCTATGAATTTTTCTTGGGAAATGGGCAAATTGTAAATAGATGGATTAAAAGTTTTCTAGGATGAATGCATTTAATATTAATGGAGTTCATTTGCATGTTTTACAGAGAATGATTTGAGTATGGTGAATAGAGGTAGAGAATTTTCCAAAATGATTGAGCTGAGATATTGAATCCAGAAAATTATAAAAAAAAATCTGAGCTATTATGAGAGGAAAAGTAATAGACAGACGTGAGATTATTTTCTATAAAGATTGGATTTGTAGCTCTACTAGGAAGCAAATTAACAAGAAACTATATTTTTTTAATAAAGCTTCTACTCCAGGAAGATATTTATTAGAGAAATATGTAAACTATAAAATTTCTACCTTTATATAAATCTTATAATTAAATAGGAACTAAGGTTTCTGTGAATTAGAGGAATTATTAAAATGTATTGTTTCTTGCTACAGAAGTATGTTAAATCCATGTATGATAGTGAATACCTATAATTCCATTGCTTGGGAAATAGAAGCATAGAAGGATGCTGACATTTTTGTATAGTTTAGTCTACATAGAGAATTCCCAGCTGGACTTTTCTATATAGCAAGAACCTGCCACCTCCATGCCAAAAACCAAGAAATCTCTGTAATTCATAGTTCCTAAACCATGTTCTGAGATTTAGATGTGCACATCATTTTAACATAGGTATATTCATCCATAATATAAATATTCAGTATCTCTACTGTGGCAAGGAACTAGAAGATGTTAACTAACTTCGGTTTCCATAACAAATAAGACTTATAGTTTAAACAAAGTGACTTACTTTCTCATGATTCCAGAGGTGGGAGTGTCAAAGTGGAATGTCTGGTAGAGTTCAGTTCCTGTGAAGATCTCTCTTAGTGGATTGTAGATGGCTACCTACTTACCATGTCTTCACAAGACTTTCCTCTGGGTTGGGAAGAGAAATAGAGATAGAAATAGAGACAGAGAGATAATAGGAGGTGGAGAATGAGAGAACTTTTCCTTATTTATCCACCAATCATACGTGATTAGGTCCTTACCCAACCCTGATGTTCAATCAAAACTAACCTTTTATAAATAAATATAGCTTGATTGCTTCAGGTCAAGATGATGTCTTCTTTGGCATATTCTTAGAAATTTTTCTTTCAACTGAACATTTTTACAAATATTTCATGATTTTCAAATCCCTCTTAACTTACACAATATACTTGTTTATACTATATACTCCTTCCAGAATTACTTAAACAGGAAAAATGGTTGCTATCTGGTGAAATGTGTGACAGGTCCTTAAATGTTCATGGAAGATGTCATTTGGAAGTTTAGCTTAAGAAGTATATGCATTTCTCTAATAAAAAGGATATTAGTGTTTATCAATTATCATATTATCCTTTATCAATTATCATATTCTTTATCCATGAATATGTACTAATCTTCTGGCCTGCAATTGAGAGGAATTATATCTGAACTGGGGGTCATGAATTTACCGATTTTGTTATGTCTTCCGTTTTTACCATCTGAAAGAATTCAATCACTAGAGTTTAATTTACTTGTATCTTTTCCTATGCTTATAAAGGCATAATGACATTCTTCTTAAAGTTTCCTTTATGTCTTTTATAAAACAGAACACAAGTAGCCTTGTCCAGTGCCTACCTTTCCCCAACGAAATGACTTGTGATGAAATTTATGTTACCAGTCTTCCAACAAAAGTTTGTTCTTTCCACACGAGTGGAATGCATTCAAAATGAACAATTCTATTTTATTTTGCCTTTTAACTGTGATTTCCAGGAAGCTCAGTTTAAATTTAGTTCATAATTGCTATAATCCTTTTAATTTTCTCCTTTTAATTGGCTCATGATCCAAGTTTTAATTGTAATTATCCTGTTTTTAACATATCAAGTGATAAACAGTCCCAAGTATGTTTCTCCAAAGGTAGCATAGATATAAATTATAAGTAAGCAACCATGGCAATAATAATTTATAAACCACATTAAAAAAATTGCTCAAATTAGTAAAAGCTAATTACAATTTTACCTGAGAGTGTAAAAACTCAGAGAACACTACTATCCAAAAGAAATATAATTAGAGTCACAAACTCAAGCCATATAGGTAGTTTTAAATATTCTAGAAACTACATTTAGAAATTGAAAAGAAAAAGATAAAAATGTCAATAGTCGGGGCTGGGGATATGGCCTAGTGGCAAGAGTGCCTGCCTCATATACATGAGGCCCTGGGTTCGATTCCCCAGCACCACATATACAGAAAATGGCCAGAAGTGGCGCTGTGGCTCAAGTGGCAGAGTCCTAGCCTTGAGCAAAAAGAAGCCAGGGACAGTGCTCAGGCCCTGAGTCCAAGCCCCAGGACTGGCCAAAAAAAAAAATGTCAATAGTCTGTCCTTGTTTAGCAAAATAATATCGTAAGGTTTAATCAGTACCACAGAATTACAAAATAGTCGTGTGCCAGTGGCTCACACCTCCAAACCTAGCTACTCAAGGAGGCTGAGATATGAGTATCACGGTTCAAAACCGGCCCAAGCAGAAAAGTCCTAGACCTATTTCCAATTAACTACTCCAAAAAAGTAGAAATAACTTGTGGCTCAAATGGTAGAGCACAAGGTTTGAGCACAAAGTAGCTCAGCAACAGTGCCCAGGCTGTGAGTTTAAGACCCACAAGTGACCAACAGAATAAGTACAAAATAGAATAGGTTTAAAAATTTTCATATTCAGTCCTCAAAACTGAGTATGAATTTTATAATTTCATTGAAAATTCACATCTACTATTCAAATTTCAATTGGTGAGTAGGCACCAATAGCTCCTGACAGCTGTCTTGGATAGCACAGTAGAGCCTATGTGATTTTACTATGCAAGCCAGAATACTATTGAGACTAAATGTAGGTGCTCCAAAGAATTATGGTAGTACAAAGAAAGCCTAAACAAATAGTCACTCTGATTAAATGTAGGGCAGCTCTCTGTTTGGTCAGAGATAATGAAGATATGTAAAAGTTAGAGGATTATAGGTAAAAATTTAAATACATTTATCCTCATAATCCTGTCCATACACACACATGCAAATATTCAATTATAATTTACATATCATTTCACATGCAAAATGTTTAGAATTTAATGTAAGATGTGTATATATAATCATTATAATGTGTATATTACTTTTATATGCATAAATTCAAAGCAAGAAGTATTATTCATTGCATAAATAGATTTTGAAGGGAAGGAATTGAGTTTTTAATTAAAAGGATTTAAAGTCATTTCTAAGTACTTTTTGGCTGCACCCATTCATAGGTGTGAATGTCCTAAGTAGTGTCATCTTGATACAAACTTAACGAAGAGCCATGCTTTTGGTAAATTGATGACCTCTATTAGAGGGTTGCCTGCATCATCAAGGATGTTTCCTATTAAATGTTTATTATGGGTATTAAGCTGATCTTGCAACACTACTTTTTAACAACTTGCTTTGCAAAACTAATGTATGCAAACTAAGTGTTATTTATTTTTAATACTCTAAATTATGTTGCAGGATGAAGTCAACCGGCTGTCAGCTCTTCAGCCTCAAATTGAGCGATTAAAAATTCAGAGCATAGCCCTGAAAGAAAAAGGACAAGGGCCAATGTTCCTGGACGCAGATTTTGTGGCCTTTACAAATCATTTTAACCAAGTCTTTGCTGATGTGCAGAGCAGAGAGAAAGAGCTACAGACAAGTAAGTACAAATACTCAAAACAGGACTTACTTGAAATTTTCAAAATCATTTATTTGTGGGAAAGTAAAAATGATTGACTTAAAAGAATAACTTCTATCAATGGAGCTATCCTTCCTGGTGACCTTTATTAGCAAGCACTAAAATACTGGTTTGAAACCTAATATATTTATATTTCTCCCTTCCATAATTCATTACTTTGTTGAAAAAAATAAACATCTTTTCAAGGGTTGAAAATTTCACAATCAGGTATTTCGGACATTGAAGAAAATAAATGTGAAACTGAATCTGTGTGAGTAGACTTTCATGAGCTCCATTTTGCTCTATTTACAAGGATATTTATATAGACATCTTCTATTTATTCTTTCAATTCATCTTAACAATATTATAGCTGTAACATACATATGGCACTGAAACTCAGCAATGGATAAATTATTTTTTGGGCTACATTTTACTTTTGGATCACTGTAATTACATAATCCTCTTTTTCTCTTTCAGTGATAAAGTAAAAGATAAAAGTAAAGCGGTTATGCAAATGCATGCCATGTGACTACAAAAATTTTTCAAGTTTCTTTCTCTCACAACAACTTATGTTCTTAAAATTCTAATGCATAAATAGTATTTACTCAAAAAAGTACTCTCATCAGCTTAATTTTTACGTAAACTTCCTTAGAAGGATAGATCTTTGAACAGAGGCATTATTAACTGAGTGTTTTAAAAATCAACTGTCAACATACAAACATATGTTCATGTGCGTACACAATTATTGAGTGTAATGGGGATTTAAAACATTAAGATAACAATATACCATAAAATGTCTTCCATACGTTTGTTATAAGACATATAAAACATATATATTTCTCCATTGAAACTTTTCTTAGTTGGAGAAGATATTTTCCTATTGTTTTTCTTTGTAAATACTCAAAGAAATTATTATATAAAACATTACTAAAATATACTGATATACATGAAAATTTCCTGGTTTACTAAATTTTATTTTTCTAAACATGAAATAAACTACATCAAACAAATGACGAATACATTTTTCCTTGCACTTCAAAGTTCTTTTAGCTAAACGTTTATTTTTCTTGTAGGAAATCAGGTATAACTTTAAAATAATATCAGCTCCCTCTAGTGGATTTCAATGTACTTGTTGCTGTGCTCCCTTACAATCAAATGTGGAAAATATTATGGGTGTTCTAAATTTTGTAACATAGTCTTATTTACCAATATTGTCTTTACTCTTGTCATAGGTGCATACAATTCATTTTAAAAATAAGTTATTTTAAAATGATATAACTTGCAGTCCAAAGAGCCTCTTACCTGGAAACATTATTTTAACTTTTATATAACAATTATAATAAAGTTTAACTCTTTCACTTTAAAGACATTCGGTATAGCAGTGTTGATAGCTGAGATTTATCTACGTTATTAAAGTAAAAAGTGGTAATATTTTCTCTATTCATATTGCCATCAATACCATCATTTGCCTTTCATATGTTCATGAATGTTTATAAAGCTTGCAAATTTTGGCTCATTTCTCTCCAAAGAAAATGTCTCACATTCTACTTTATTAATGAATAATCTTTTGAGTATGAAAAGTACAGTAAAATGTTTTGCCATATTAAACCATGCTGGTCATTTTGTTAATTAAAATCATTTCAAATATTTGTACTTGCATGTTTTATAGCCTTCAACTGACACTAGGGAGTAAATCTTTTTTCTTGTACTATTGCATATATCTTGAAAATATTAAATATTCAGCAAATAAGAACTGACTGACAGGGCTGGTAATATGGCCTAGTGGCAAGAGTGCTTGCCTCATATACATGAAGCCCTGGGTTCGATTCCCCAGCACCACATATATAGAAAACGGCCAGAAGTGGCTCTGTGGTTCAAGTGGCAGAGTGCTAGCCTTGAGCAAAGAGAAGCCAGGGACAGTGCTCAGGCCCTGAGTCCAAGGCCCAGGACTGGCATGAAAAAAAAAAAAAAAAGAACTGACTGACAGAAGCACTTGGTTATCTGTTATAAGATTTATTCCTCCTTAATATTTTTCTTTATTAACTTCTGCAATATAAAAAGAAACAACAAATCTTTCTTTTAAAATACAATCTATACATTGAGAAACAATGTAAGGAATTGAACTGGTAGTTGTAATCTGCATAATGATGTGAGGAAATAGTACTACAAAACTAAAATGAATTCTATATTCATAGGGCTTTTTAGACTGCAAATAATCTTATAAGTCATTTTGCCTACTCATCATATAGAAAGCACTTGAGTATATATTTTATTATTTGTTTGAAGCCTTTGAACTACTGGCACTGGAATAAGTGAAAGATCATATATAGGATAATATTAAAACTGTAGTACACAAGTGGGCATACGTATATTTTTCATAACTCTCAAACACTGAAAGCAAAGCAAATGTCCATCAGCTGATGGATACATGAAAAAAATCAGCCTCTTCAAATAAGAAGCATTTCTCAATGCCCTCATTATTTGGCAGTAAAATAGAATGAAGTATTGATACATGCTGGATGAACCCTAAGAATCTTATGCTAAGTGGAAACGGCTAGTTACAGAAAAACAAGTGTTTCATTATTTCATTTGTATGTAAGTAAGTCTGTAGAGAAAAGAAAGGAGATTAGTATTAGGTCTGGGAAGTTGAGGGGTAGAATCTTTGCTGAGACAATTTACAAACTATGAATAGTAAATCATTAAACCATCTTTATTATGGATAATCTAGTATTTTAACAAGAAATTATGTTTTTATATGAAAGCAAAGTTCTATTGTATAATAATGATTAGGATTTTTGTTAATTTGACCTGGGTTTTCAGAAAACAGGGAAAGTAACAATATTGCATATGAGAAATTATTTTGTGTGCTGTAATACTTCAAGTGGATACTTTTCTGTTCTATCTCTTTATATTTTCGTACTACATTTCTGTCACTCATTCCGTAATTAATAAATATTTTGAAGGTCTGCTCTACCCTCCAGAAGTGCTGAACATTACGTACTTAGTGGAACTCAATTGAAAAGCAATATTTGTACCTTCGTGGATCTTACAAAAATATAAAATTAGCCTCTAAATAATAATGTGAGTCAGGCAATATGATTCAGGGAAGATAATATTTGAACCAAACATGTATAATGTGCAATTACCCTCTCTGTCATAAATGGAAAAAATGGCATTAATAGGAACAAAAACAGGAGAATTTCCCCAATTTGAAGAAAGGTTTTTCAAGTCCAGTAGAGAGAAAAGAGGCAAGAAGTACTTGAATTCAGAAATTATGGAATAATTAGAGTACGATTATGGTACCATATCTGTAAGCTCCCATAGGCATCTGTAAAATATTGAGCTTCTTTTTAAAGAGTATTTGAAATTGCCCAAGGAATTTGCATTGACAAAGTACAGTTTCTGGCTCATTTGAAAGACAATAATGGAAACATGGCTCTGAGGAGGAACAGGAAAATAGGTGGAAATAATATCATACAAATGAGAATCTATTTCACCTTGGACTAGAGATACTATTACCAAGTTTACAGAGAATATGGTCCTCTCTTGCAGGAACAGCAGAGCTCAGTAGGTGTTTTATCACAGCTGTTTGCTGTTAAGATACTGAGATTGGAAAAATTAAATGAATCAACAAAAAGGAAGATTGACTGAAGCAAACTATTTCAGTTCCAAATTAGGCAATTAATGTAATTTACTTTCTTAAAACTTTAGAATAATTTTAATATGTCTAGGCAAAGAAATCTGTTCTTCTAGTAGACATATGCTCTTTTGCTTTGCTTCTTAACTTCAGAGATAAATAACAAAATTACAATTTTAAAACAGCAAATGGTCCTCTTTTTCTAGTTTCTTTACCAATGCCACCAATTGCAACCATAATAGATATATATAAATAACCTTGTTATATATTTGACATTGTGAGATAAAAGCTTTTCTTCCTGGCTTCAAAAAGTCCTGGAAACTTGCAAAATGCTAAGTTAGAGCATAAAACATGACCAGGAGCTCGTGGCTCCCACCTACAAGACTAGCTACTCAGTAAGCTGAAATATGAGGATCATTGTTTGAAACTAGCTAGGTTATCAAAAGGTGGTCAAACTCTTACATCCCATTAACCACCAAAAAGTGGAGGTTTGACTCAAGTTGGTAGAGTACTAAGTTGACCAAAAAGTAAAGGGACAATGACCAAACCCTGAGTTAAACTTTTATTGCTGCTGTGTACCAGCACATGTGCTCGCGCACACTCATAGAACACAAAACGTAAAGATTTAAAAAAAAATTTCATAGATAACATAATATTCACACACTAGGCACATATGGGTACACAGGCATATAAATACTTGCAAATCCTTCCATATACTCAGGAAGGAAATTTGCCAAAAATATTAAAGAATTTACCTCAGGGCAATAAAGTTTTGGGTAGTTTCTTGTCTTTCTCATTTGCTGCATTTTCAAATGTTTCAACAGAAAATGTCAGTTACTTTGAATGTGAAGAGTATTTAAATAATTGTGGGGTTTTTTGGTACTAAATTTTGAACCACTGTTAGGCAAGAAAGCACCCTGCCCCTTTAGCCAGGCCTCTAGCCCTTTGTGCTTTCGGACATGATTATTTTAGACAGGGTTTTACTTTTTTCTAAGGCTGCCCAGAGACTGCTATCTTCCTACCTGTTCCTCCCACATAGTTGGAATTACAGGCACATTCCACCAATCCAGCCTTATGAGATGGACTCTCATAAACTTTTTACCCAGGCTGGCCATGGAATAGTCATTTTCTCAATCTCTAGCTCCTGAGGAGCTAAGGTTAGTCATGAGCCACTATATCAAGCCCTGTCTTTTTAAACATTAAAAATATAAAATATACATTTGATTAAAAAGGATTGAGTGTGGATGAAATAATGGGACAAAAGTAATTGTTAGTCAAATTTCAAAACAAAATATAAAGATTTTACTTTAAACAATTATCTAACAAGAACCATTAAAGATAGGATTGCTGAAAGTATAAAGGTAATGTTTGAGACTGTATTACAGAAAATAAAACAGAAGGTAAACCAAAAAGCAGAAAAATCAAAACACCCATATCTTGTTTTTTTTTTAAATATATTTCAGTACTGTCATAGTTTATATTTACATCAACTTGGGAGTTTTCCCAGCTTCTATGTAAACACTATACAGTGAGAATACAATGAGTCATGTATGAAATGTAAAACTTTCTAGTAACCATATTAATAAACAAATACATGTAATTGCATGTTTTAAGTAATTTAATAAATGATAGGACATCAGTGGAGTGTTTTTACCTTTTTGCATAATTGTTTTGTACCAGTTATTTTCCCAGTGAGTTCTAACATGTGCTTATCAATCTATAATCAACTTAATCTAATTTTCATTATTTCAGATACATTTCCGTTATCATAAACATTATGAATGTATTTAGATTTAAATGTGGTGAATTTAGACTTAAATGGTAGAATGTGTGATTTAGATTTAAATGGTAGAAATTATTATAGCAATTTTTTGGTGGTTAATTGGAGGTAAGGGTCTCATAGATTTCTTACTAGCAAGCTTTAAACCATGATTATCTGTTGTCTTTCTCTTGAGTAGCTAGGAATTATAGTCACCTGGCCATTAATAATTTGTTTTGAGACAAAAGTCTAATACTCATATGTAATATATGAAAAAAATAATAATCAGGTCATATTTTTTATACATCTTGTCTATGTCAAGTGATACGATTAGTAATTCTAAAGTCTTGTAAGATGACAGATTATTAACTGGTATATACTTATTGAGTCAGTGAATTCAAATTTAGAATGTTAAGTGGTCCTCTTACATAAAGTGAAGAAGGAATTCCCTAGATGGAACTGAATTATTTCTGTTTCTAGATGGGATCTCTAGGATAATATTCAGAGTGCTCCACTCACTAGAAGATGGAGTAATTCATACTGAACTCGCTTTTGGGTATTTCAGATTCAACACAAACATTTTCTTTTCAGATTGAAACAGGAACCCTTCACTAAAATTATCTAGTGTTCCTTGCTTAAGTAAAATATTCTGCACAGTTGTGCTGATTTGTCAAACCATTGTTTTTGAACCTACAAGCAATTCCTGCTCTCCCTGAATAATGTTGTGGCAGTTACAGTAGTTTAAAAAGTATATTTTATAGTTGATATCCAAAATAATGTTTGGGAATTAATTTTTTTTCAAATTTTTATTATCAAACTGATGTACAGAGAGGTTACAGTTTCATACGTTAGGCATTGGATACATTTCTTGTACTGTTTGTTACCTTGTCCCTCATGCCCCCCTCCCTCCCCCCCTTTCCCTTCCCCCCCCCCCAGGTGTTCAGTTCACTTACACCAAACAGTTTTGCAAGTATTGCTTTTGTAGTTGTTTCTCTTTTTTTACCCTGTGTCTCTCAAATTTGGTATTCCCTTTGAATTTCCTACTTGGAATTAATTTTTAAACACAAAAAAGTCCCCAAGATTGAAAGAAATTCAATATGAAGTTGGAATATAAAAAGCAATGAAGAAATAATAAATTGAGCATAGTTTACCAAGATAAAGTGTTACGTGTGAAAGCATGTTCCTTAGCTGTTTAGAGAATTGATTACTAAATGGAAATCTTACAACAAATTGAGAGGATCCCATTTCATGTATGTACTGGTATGTGCACAAGTGTGCACACACACACACACAATTTTATTATACAGCATTATCTAGCAGAAACTCTCTGTCTCTATCTCTCCTCGACTCATTATTTATTTATTTATATTTATTTTAAATAGTAATCATTTTAGTTAGTATAATACATTCATTCATACTAAGTTCCTTTCTTGATACATTCCCTGCATTTTAAGTATAAAAAACATTCCTGATGCTCACAGAACTGAGTAAATATTTGCTGAATTAAGGAATAATAAATGAATGACCTCATTTAATTTTCCCTAAAGTATTATTATCCTCACTTCAATAAACGAGGTTCAAGATAGTAAGAGTTTAAGTAATTTGCTAAAGCTAGTAAGTAGATAGCCAAGTCTAATGCCAGGCTTATTGAACTGAAAAATCAGAGTTTCTAATTTTCATGCTATATGGCCTGTCTGTAGAAACAAGGAAGGAAAGAGTGGGAGGAGGAAGATAAAAGACAGAGCAATAGAGATTAATCAATGAATTCACGAATTCACATTGCATACACAAAAAGAATCAGTTGATATTCAAGTAACATTGTTTAAATTAACCCATATATAATATATATGTAATTTTAAAATGCAAGAATAAATCTTGTTAAATGTCCATGAAAAGTTGGTGTCTTTTTTCTAATAAAATGCATTTCCAACATTTTCAACAATCACTCTGTACTTAATCTCTCTTAACAATACATTTATCATCTGAATAAAATTGAACTGACTAATATAGTTTCTTGCAAGCTTCGACTATACACTTGTTCCAGTTACTGGTTACTGCCACAAGACAAACATATTAATTTCCAAAATATTCACGTTGATTTCAATTATATCAACATGAAGCTTACAATCCATGTAACCATCTCCTTGTTGCTGCTTTCAGATTACTTGATCAAGTGTCTTCTCAAATACAAACTTGCTTCATCATAATTAAATACTTGCAAAATTTCCTATAGTTTTAAAGCCCTTTCTCTTTGTTTATGAATGACATTCAACATTCGAATATATCTGATTGGTAATGAGAAATGACATTATTTACATTAAAAAATTATGTTTACATAATCTCAGAGATTATTCTATAGAATTCTGAGAGTTTCCAGATTAAAAAAATTCTCTTAAATAGTTGGGCATAAACACTCAAATGAATGAAAGCATATTGAATTTCATCCTCTACTTATTGTATCTTAGTATCTATTTCTTATTCACTTTCAAAAATCATCTTAATTTTATGAATATTCCATTAAATACATTGCAGGCTATTTGCTTATATTTTCATTTAGCATAGAGCAAATTGGTATGTGGAAGTGAGATTCATATTTTCTCTAATAAAATAATAATATTTAAGTAATATTTTATACAGTCATGTAAAGTAGGACTACATGATTTCTGGAATGACTAAATTAGTTGGCTGTTTTTTATAGAGACAACCTCAACATCTATTTCAAACTTTTTGTGAACAATCTTCACTCCCATATTGCTTTACCTGTGGATATTTATTTTATCTGAGTAGGTCATTGTGTTTTAGCTTAACTTTGAAATCATTATGCATGTATTAAAAATAATGCCAATAAAAAGTAAACCAAAAACTCAAAAGGTTCTCATTGAATTTTTCTTTTTGATCGGTCGTGGGGTTGTCTTAGATGTATTATAAAAATCAAATGACAATATGTATGAGATATTAATAGAATTCATGGTATATATTGAGCAAATAAAAATGAGTTCAGGTATAATTGACTTAGTGGTGACATGTTGTCATTTAAAATATTGATGTTTGGTTAGTGATACTTATTTCCCCAAAACAAAAATGGCCACAGAGCAAGAGAATGTATTACTTTCAACATCAGATATACTCAAAATTTAGTTTCTCCAATTACAGCCTCCTTTTTTTTTCATTCACTGAACTTAGAAAATGAATTGGCATTGTAAACTTTGTAAAACTGATTTGAAAATTTGATGTAATATATGTAAGATTCCTAATGTACCAGACACATGGTACTAATTTATTTTGTCACAATTATGCTTTGCATTTCAGGTATTTCTTAAACTTTGAAATTAGTAGTATGAATGAGTTCTATTAAAGTTAAATTGAAAATGATTAAATTGTTTTCTCTCTGTTATTTTCCCTTTTGGTGAAGTTTTTGACACTTTGCCACCCATGCGCTATCAGGAGACAACAAGTACTATCCGGATGTGGATTCAGCAGACAGAAACCAAACTCTCTATACCTCAATTTAGTGTCACTGAATATGAGATTATGGAACATAGACTTGGGGAGTTACAGGTCAGTGTGTATTTGAATAGTATACAATGGTGCACATCTCATTTATGGAGAAGTTTCATTGATGTTACCTCATATAATATTGAAATTAAAGTAGAAGAATGATAGATTACCAGTTGAACAAAAAGTTTATTTTTTACACTGTTATCTGTATTACACACAACCATAAAAATATAGTCATTAAAATCAGTTTTATTCTATATTTATGAAGTATACTTTTATATTATGCATTTCAGATATACTGAAATTTAACACAACCTTATAATTGCCTTATATCAGGAAGATAAAATGCTAACATAAAAAATAACTTCTGAGAAGTTAGAATAGTTTCTCTACTGATTCCCACATGTCTACATTATATGCTCAATTTTTAAAAATATGAATGTATCCACTAATTATATTTAGTATTCAAGATAATATGTACACTTTTAATAATTAAATTAAGACAATAAATTTTAACCTTGTAATCTCAGCAGTCATTTTAAAGGGTTAAGTATTATTTCTTTTCAAATGTAATTCTGTCAAAAAAGTATTTAAGCATGTAAAGTACATAATATTCTATCTAGACTATGTCTTTACAAAAGTATCAGTAATGCCCAGCGTCAGTGGCCCATGCCTCTAATCCTAGATACTCAGGAGGCTGAGATCTGAGGATTGTGGTTCAAAGGCAGCCTTGGTAGGAAAGTCCCTGAGACTTTTATCTCCAATAAACCACCAGAAAATCAGAAGTGACACTATGGCTCAAATGGTAGAGCACTAGCCTTCAGCTGAAGAGTTCTAGCTTTGAGGTGAAGAGTTCAGGGACAGCACGGAGGCCCAGATTTTGAGCCCTATGACAAAGCAAAAAGAAATATTCAATGAGTACCTTTTGAGCTTTTTGGTTTACTTTTTATTGGCATTATTTTTAATACATGCATAATGATTTCAAAGTTAACCTAAAACACAATGACCTACTCAAATAAAATAAATATCCACAGGTAAAGCAATATGGGAGTGAAGAAAGTTCACAAAAAGTTTGAAATAGAAGTAAAACAATTTTTCTACTGAAGACTAGAGTGTATGATATTTTTATGCAAATATTTGTGGGAACTATAAAATGCCTCCTTGAAATAATATACCAAAGTACCACAGGCAATTAAAAAATGATTCAAAGATACCCAGATGTGACTCATACATATAATCCTAACTTCAGTAAGATCAGGAGCATCATATTTGAAGGCAATTCCAGGAAAACAGTTAAAAGAAACTATCTCAACTAATGAAATGCTGAGTGCATTGGTTCACACCTATGGCTATAGCTATGCCAGGAGCATAAATAGGAAATTCATGTTCTACGCTGGCCCATTTGAAAACTAACTAAAAACAAAAGTGAATTATGTCTCAAGTGGTAGAAGACCTTCCTAACAATCTTAATACTTGAGGTCAAACTCTGGTACTGAGAAAAAATTGAAAAAGGTAGAAAGTTTAAAAAGTTCATTAAAACATGATGGAGACGCATAAAATTCAAGGGAAAAAATAACGATCATTGTAAAAGATAGTACAAAAGAAAATGAGACCAAAATTGTTTTTCTATAAGTGAGAAATTATAAATCATGATGTGCAGAGTGAAATATCATTTTAATATACTAATCTGTACATACATGCATACACAATAATTATAAGTACAAGTTTCAAAGACATGAACAAAACCTCACTGTGGTAATGTAAAGTGAATGTAAATTTTACTGAGAAAATTTAGTAATTTCTAGTAACACAAAAAATCATTCACTGGTATATACCATATAATTTCCATGAAATTGTATCTTATAAATAATTAATCAGGAGGGCTGGGAATGTCGCCTTGTGGTAGAGTGCTTGCCTAGCATATATAAAGCCCTGGGTTAAGTTCCTCAGCAACACATATATAGCAAAAGCCAGAAGTGGGCTGTGGCTCAAGTGGCATAGCTAGCCTTAAGCAAAAAGAAGCCAGGGACAGTGCTCCAGCCCTGAGTTCAAGCTCCAGGACTGGCAAAAAAAAAATAATCATAACATGTTCTGTGTTAAAGGTAGATAGGTATATGTAGATAAGGGTAGGTAGGTAGGTGGAGATATAGAGATGAAAGATTTATAGATGTAAAAATAATTCTCATTGGAAGCTAAATTAGTAACTAACTTCATGAGAAAAGCCATTAAACATTGCTTTAAAAAATACCTAATGACATGGAAAATGTATACAAAAATGTTTTCCTCAAAATGAAGTCATATGCCAGATAATGTCTAAAAACAGGACATGAGCAAGAAAAATGAAAAGTAATGTGAAAATTTAAATTTAGTATCATTGAATAGTCATAAGTGACTATGTAACCATAAAAGTTCTGTGTTTGGTGAAATATTTAAATGATTTATGTCACATTAGAAAAGAAGGAATAATCCTATGTGTGCATATAACTTAATCAGTATTGGGTATTTAGTTATGCATACAAAGGAAATTTTCATTTATATAAAATCATAACAGTTGCAAATAGATTTCTTTTTATTTTTCTCAAGTGTATGTTAATTTATAAGCATAAAGTGATAGTGGAATTGGTGAAAGCTAAAGATAAACATACTCTCATAACCCTTCATGCAATATGCAGGGTCATTGTATAATAAGTTTTATCACTTCTCTTGAAATTTTCCTGAAATTTCAAAACAGAAGGTAGCTTTTGAAAAATATGAAACTTCAGTTAATGTGGATTAATGGCCCGTTTGACATTTCAAGTTTTGTAATGAAGCAAAACAAAATGATTTGGGTATAGGTTTATTAGACACTATTTTATTTCATGTGGTATATAATTAATTCAAACCCCATGAATAATAGAATAAAGATGAATATATAAACACAATGCAATATAACTTTTTACCATATTTGATATTTCAAAAATAGTGTGATTTGTTTAAAAAGGCATTTAAAATCACAAAATAATGTACAATATATTCTTATAAGATGAATTACCATTTGGAGTTTTATGACTGATAGTAGATCATTCATTTGTTTAGATATTTGAGTCATATTAACTCATTTTAGCCAAACGAGTTAACAAACACTCTTTAATTATGTATCAACTAGTATAAATATATTTTTATTTTTTGAGGCTTTGCAAAATTCTCTCCAAGAGCAACAAAGTGGACTTGACTATCTCAGCACCACTGTGAAAGAGATGTCAAAGAAAGCACCTTCAGAAATTAGCCAGAAATATCAACAAGAATTTGAAGATATTGAGGGTCGTTGGAAGAAGCTTTCTTCTCAGCTGCTGGAACATTGCCAAAAGCTAGAGGAGCAAATGAATAAACTTAGAAAAATTCAGGTAATGAGATGTTTTGCTTTGTGTGTGTCTGCATGTGTGGGTGTGCAGTGTGTGCATGCATGCACACAAGTGTATGTGCCTGTGTGTAATTCATTCTCTATGTAACAATGTAATATGAAATTTAGAGGTATGTGGATATTTGACATCAGAATCATTCAAAATCATTGATAAGCTCTAACGACATATGTCTTTCCTAAGGAGCATAATTTGCCTATTTCTCCAGGGAAAAATGTAATTAAGAGTACTGCTTCTTAGATTTACTTTATGATCAACTTGATGCTTCTCACAATTCCAATAGGAATTAAATATGTTTTAGTGCGGTGATTTTCAAAATCAATCTAAATTCTTCCTTAGTTTGGGTGTACCAGTAGATATAGATACCATTTGGCATATTATTTAATTATTGTATTTTGTTTTATTTTTATCCCACCTCTTTACTCAAATGGACTTCATTTTTGAGGAGGAATTTTCTTTTCTTTTATTCTATTTTCATTTTTGTTGTTTTCTTCAAATATTTGTACAAATGAATTTTCATTTAACATATCAGTTTATGTGTACAATATCTCTAGATCAGTTACTCCTTCCAGCATTCTCTCAAATAGACTTCTTGTAACTTAATATGTATGAATAGTACTTCCATGCAATAATCACCTGTTATAAAGCATTAACAATAACATTCCTGAAAATCTTAGTTATTTAGTCTTATAAGTATTATTACTTGGTTGGCTAATCACTATGAAATATAGTACTCTTGAGAAAGAAACTTTAACAGGATGGAAAGGCACTAGATTTAAATCCTAGTTTAACTACTAATTTGCTCATACTTAACTTTTCCAATCTAAAATAATAAGCTGTCTTGAAGCATTCTATAAAGTACAAGATAGAAGTTTTCATGGAGTTTTATAAATGTGTACCTGATCTAGAATGTTTGAAAATACATTTACCAAGACCAGCGACCAAATGGCAATTACATGGCTCTCACTATCAGTAAGCCCCCATTCTAGAGAAAGAGAAAGATAGGTGTATTAGTTTTCTATCACTGTTGAAACACATTACTATATATTTAATGTCTCCAAATACAATTTTATTATCTTACAGTATTGGAGGTTAGAAGTTCAAAATCACTTTCAACGACCTAAATGTCAAGATGTCACTAGAGTGGTAATCCTTCTGGAGGCTTTAATAGGGAAATATGTTTACATTTTTAGTTTCTGAAAGCTATAGACATTGCTTGATTAATGACTTAATAATATATATATTTAAAGCCAGCAACACAGCACATTTCAGTGATAATGCATTTGTATCTATGTGACACTCTTTCTGTCTCTCCTTCTTTTAACCAATCTCTACCTGTTCTTACCTCTCTTATTTTAAAAAGGCCTCTGCAATCACATTAATTACCTTGGTAGAGGATAATATTTATGGTTTATGTCTCATGTTAAATATTTTTACAGTTCACATTTTCTTTGTGTCATGCTAAGTATATTCACAAATCCCAATCATTATTTCATGATTTTTTTGATGAAGCAATTACCATGTCAGCCTAACACAATAAGTGAGGTGTAAGGTTAAATTATAACCAGGCAGGAAAGGAATCCAACAGCAAAAGAGAAAATGCTTAGGAAAGGTTCTTGGAACAAAAGTTATCTCAACTACACTTTGAACAAATGGAACTTAGTCAAAAAATAAAGATTTCCTAAATGAGAAGTTTATTCAATTTACTAGAAGAAATATAAAGAGCAAATAGGTTCTTTTAAAGATGAATTCATAAAATGTAGAGTTGGGAAAAAGGTCTGGGAGTAAGTCATGAATAGTCAAGGGATCAGCAGCAATAACACTAACAAAAATAAGGAGAGTTATCAGTGTTTTGAAAATGAAGAGCTATAATTACACCTGTGTAATTATAAACATCTTTGAAACATCTCCATTCAGAAGAGAACTAGAGGGAAAGATAGAATTATTACTTTCAATGTGGAGAAAAGGTTCAATTAAAGTAAGCAGAAATATATTGAAGGAGATAGAGATATGGAAGAAGAGTTTTAAAAAAAACTTTGAACCATATCAATAGGGTGATGAGAGTTTTACCCAAATACTTTTAAAATTCTTACTGTGAATCATATTAAAGGGGAAGCTTTTGCAGAACCACGTTTTAAGTAACCAATGATTGAACAGGGAAATAGTGCATGTTAGACTGTGTAGGTGGTATGTATAGAGCTGAAGAAGTGACAGGTATACACTTGAAAAGGAAAAAAAAAGAACTGAAAAAAATGAAGGCAGGGTATGTATTGAAATACTTGACATTTAACAAAACTGTTCATGTACACAAAGCATTTCAATCTGCATCATCCAAACAACATTTTTACCCCACTTTGACCAAGGGGTGGGTAGCGGGTGGTGAGTGAGCATGTTGAAAATAAGTAACATCAAGACACAGTGTGTTCATACATTCAAATGGCAACTGCTTTGTACGTCTACTTGAAAATAATAAAAATATTTTAAAGTAAAACAAAAGTGAATAATGGGAGATAATTGGCTATTTATAAATGATATAGAGTAATAATTTTGGCCTGATATTTACGTTTTATTTTTGGTCATTACCTTTTCTTTCTTTTTTTTTTTTTTTTGGTCATTACCTTTTCAACTGGTCAGGAAATAAGAAATTAAGAATAAGATTTTCCCCTTAAAGTTGACAAAATCTTGATGGTGATATTCCCATCTGAAAGGACTATTTAAACTGTCAACTGGAGCAAACAATTTGTGAAAGTTGGGGTTTAGGGAGGCTATAAAGACACCATTACATTGAGTTTATTGTTCATAGTTTTTTATGTACTGTAAGGGCACTTTGTTAGTATTATCATGAGTTGTTTTGTAACTTAAAATTTCTCTAGAGGGGGATATGATTTAATGTTCTCGTGAGGAACATCATAAAACCACTTTTGGTAGTAATTTTTTATTTTTAACAATAGCAGACTTCATACGCCAGTGCTCATACAGTAGACCATAAAAATGCAGTCTCAGTGAGAATATTCTTTTCCTGAAGAGTTACTTAGAGACATCCTTCAAACATGGGAATTGTTTCTGAGCTTGTGTTTAGACGCATCATCATCATGATGAATTGTGTTAAGAGCAATCAGCAACTCATAATGCTTTAAAATGGGTCTCATTCCAGAATCACATAAAAACCTTGAAGAAATGGATGGCTGAAGTTGATGTTTTTGTGAAGGAGGAATGGCCTGCCCTGGGGGATTCTGAAATTCTGAAAAAACAGTTAAAACAGTGCAGAGTAAGACTTTCATGTGATTCATTTCCTATGAAGACTTTTATATGAATAGTATTATTTGGTTAGATCAGTAATTCACCCGGGTTACAGTCTGCAATATCTTGAGATATTTGTTGTTGTCATAATGTGGTGTATTTGTGTTGGCGGTTGGAAGGGATACATGTACCACCCACCATCTAGGTCTTAGAGGCCAGGGAAGCTGCTACAGATCCTACATAGTCAAAACTGTCACTTAGCAGCAATCTTAAGAAACCTTTGGTAAAGTAAATGTGAAACAAAACAATACCTTCTACTCAAACCTCATTTTATAAAAATCTTAGTATAAAGTGCAATGGAATGTAAAGAAACTTTTGAGCCACTTGTTATAACTTATTACAGGTTATTAGTCAAACTGTCACTCCCCTATGTGCATAATGCACTGTGCTATAATATAACACAATTGGGATTTTTGAAATGATATTCATTATACTATTGTCATGAAGCAGCAATAAAATAATCTAGCAATTTTAACAACTATTCTTTTTGCAAATTCAAGCAAATCAGTGTTACAAATAACTTTCATTACCTATCTTGCTATACACAATTGCTGCCATATTCTGTGTCTGAAAACCCGAATCCTCCTACAAACAGTGATGCATGAAGCTAATAATTTCACACATTTTAAACAAGAAACATTACATTGATTCTGCATTTCATTTGAGAGAGACCACATAAAGATAATTTCCAACTTCACTCATGACATAAAAATCATTATTTTTTGTGAGACTGCAACTATCTATAACTTTAGCTACTCCTAGTTCCTTATTTGAAAAAAAAAAATTGTTTCACACTATCATAGTACTAGTTACATGTTTCCGAGGTAAGTTGCATTTATATGTCTTGGTGACTTTTTCAGTCAAGTTAAAGCAAATTATTTCCTTAGCTTTTAGTCAATGATATTCAGACGATCCAGCCGAGTCTAAACAGTGTCAACGAAGGAGGGCAGAAAATAAAGAGTGAAGCAGAACCGGAGTTTGCCTCCAGACTTGAGATAGAACTCGGAGAACTTAATACTCAGTGGGACCACATGTGCCAACAGGTATGATTAGTGTCTTTCATAGTGGTTTATTCAATTTAAAAATTAAAATTTCTTCATATATCCTTTTATGACTATCTTTAAAGCTTTATGGCTTGCGACATTGGTGTTCTCAAGTCCAATTCATTTAAACAAATTAATGTTTATCTAATATGTAGAAATATTTTAGTAGGAGATATTTTAATGATACCTAATTTTGTTATTAAGGCTTTAAACTGATCTCCTTGAATGCAACCATCATATTGAAAATGGAGTTATATTAATGGACATTATTTTCATTGAATTTTTTTCAATGCACAAATGCATACTAATCAGGTTAAGAAAAAAACAATACTTCACTTGAATATTTGGCTTACAAATAACTGGCTATTATATGTCTAGCTACATATATGTCATATAATTAGCTTCTGGTTAAGATTTGAACTCTTGAACACATTCATATTAATCAATGGTTATATATTCACATTTGAATTCCTCATTATATTCAGCAGAATATTTTGCGTATATTTATTTTGAATTTAATGATTGCTTTATTAAAAATAAAACATGTTCACCAATAGTATATAGCAGACACATTTTGTTTAAAAGATTCATTTTTGACCTAAAGCAGTAATTAGCTTAAAATTCGTCTAATACCTTTCTTGAAGTTCTTGAGAGTTTTTATTTATATGTTTTAGAGGCAGTTGGTCTTTGGTTATTTCTAAGTAACCTTTCCATGTTGAAAGAAATAATGCCAAAAGGCAAATGCTAAATCTGAAGAAGGAAAGAATTTAGGAAAGTAAAAGTCAAAGCCTGTCTTAGCAGCTAACACAGTCACTGACAAATGCCTAACAGTTCTATTAACTCACAGATGAGATAGCCTTGGGTCAGGAAAGTTGCATTCTTCTGGAGTTAAGTCAGGGCTCAAAGAGTTGCTCAGGGGAAAAAAAGTTATTACTTAAAAATGGACTGTGCCACTGATATTTTTCTGTAAGACCTATGTAAAAGTTATTTCTTTTGGAATACTCTTAATGGGTGACAAGAAAGAGTATCATCAATTTATGTAGAGCTGGGGAAGAAAGCAACAGTGAAAAAGAAAAAAATATAAAGTCAACAATGTGAATAAAGCCACAATTTTTTTATACTTTATGGAAGTATATTTTTTTTAAATGTTAGTTCTTAAAATGCCCTTGGTTAAACCTTCTGTTCTTGTAATACATATTAACAATTTGTTGTTTTCAAGTTGCATTGTATTCATAAAATGACATGTTGAATTGAAATCCCTTACACAACCACTTAAATATAATTTAAATTCAAAAAAGAATCATTTAAAAAAGAATGTATTGTTCAAGACAAGTGATTTGAATATCAATTCAACTCATCCATTTTCAAATCCTATTTTCCAATCCTACACTATGTTAAATTTTCTTGGATTGTTATGCAACCTAAGCTGTTAACTTTTTCATCAAATTACCTAGATTTCAGAGAAGTCTAGCACTCATCTAGGAGAAGAAGGCAGTGCAATAAAGGAGGGAAGATGACCACTGTTGTTGATACCAATTTAATCCTCCAAAATTGAAATGAAATATAAAATCAATGCATCATAGAAATATCTGCACATATGGGCTGGGAATATGGCCTAGTGGTGGAGTGCTTGCCTTCTATACATGAAGCCCTGGGTTCGATTCCTCAGCTCCATATATGCAGAAAAAGCCAGAAGTGGTGCTGTGGCTCAAGTGGTAGAGTGCTAGTCTTGAGCAAACAGAAGCCAGGGACAGTGCTCAAGCCCTGAGTTCAAGCCCCAGAACTGGCAAGAAAAAAAAAAAGAGAAATATCTGTACACAGAAATGAATATGTGATATTGCCTCAGGGTAAATATATTTACCTGTCACTAGATGTCAATGTTTGGAAAAACACAGATATAAATAATTAGCAACAAACTTGTCCAAATGTCTAAAATTATTCAAGATAATTTTTAAATCTGAATTTAGGACAATTAAATGGTTAGAAATGTTTTAAATTCCAAAGTAAATATGGCAGAATAAAAATACAAAATTATAAATATTTTTAAAATACAAGGATAACTTAAATAACCACAAAGAAAGGAAAGCAAGGGGAGTAATAATAGACATCTTTACTTTATTAGAGTATGTATGTTATTACAGTAGCTAATATTCTTATGTAATAAAATATTTTATTGCATCAGCTATTGAATAGTCCCCTTCTTTTCTGTCCACAAAAACAATTGTGGAGAGTAATTCTATTATATCTATCATTAAAAATACTTTTCTGTGATCTACCAATCCCTATAGCTATCATTGAACTTCTGTTTACCTTTACAGAAATTCCTTTCCATCATCTGCATTATTTATATTTCAGTAGATAAATTATTATATATATTTTATTTAAATTATAGCAACTTGTTTAATTATGGAGAGAAGAATTTTATTATCTGAAGAGTTACTTTTTGAAAGTAAAAATGAAATTCTCTAAACATTGCATTACTACAGGGTATTTTTGTTACAGGTCATTAGAATATATGATTTTGTTTTAGAATTTCCATGTTTTGCTATTTTTCTGCTTAATGTGTAGTACATTCCATTGTACAAAATCTTAGTGTTTCAAAATTCATTAATTTTTAAAAAGCAACAATTTCAGGAAACCACAAAAATTGTTTAGCAGTTTGATAATTTTGACCTTACATTTATATATTGAATCAAGCTCTCATTTCAGCACAGGCATACAGATGCTATATAATATCAGAGATTTCATATGTATCATACTCTATTCATTTCTCCCCTAAACACACTTGAAATTCTTCTTAACATGTTGCCACCTTTAAAGCTGAAATGAACACTTTACATGCAATCATGGACAATATATTGGGATGTTTCATTTGTAATAATGACAGAAGACTAAGATTTAAGCCATTAACCTTTTAAATATACCAACTTATTATATAAACATTGCTCTCTGTTGGGTATTTTTCTCGATGTATGGAATATTATTTTCCTGTTTCTGGGACAAACTAAGCATCTTCACTAATAAAATGTTTTGCCGATGTGATGTACGAAAATAGATTGATTTTATTTTGTACTCATTAATTGTATTTGACTATTCTTTACATACATAGACATTATATATGGCACTCTGTATCACATATGTATCACATGTAGCCTCATAATATATGCATATGACATGGCTACATATTTTCTGTGAATGGCCTAATGTATTTAATTTGTTTTCAATTTATATGAGAATTCTTATATTTAAATGATTATTTACATGGAGTGATATTGAGGCTGGGAATGTGGCCTAAGCCCTGGGTTCGATTCCACATACATAGAAAACAGCCAGAAGTGGGGCTGTGGCTCATGTGTTAGAGTGCAAAATGAAGCCAGGGACAGTGCTCTGACCTGAGTCCAAGGCCCAAGACTAGCCAAAAAAATAAAAATAAAAAAATGGTATGATATTTAGTATCATATACAGTATCAAAGATCACAAAAATATTTTATTTCCTTTATGCTGATAAAATTATTATTCACTGCCACACTAAATAGTCAAAGTATTACAAAAGAGAAAATTTGTCATTTTAGTGGGTATGCCTAGTAAATGGCTGATCTTATTTTCACACGTGAAATTAAGCAGGTTCAATACGAGTTATTTTTCTTGTGAATGTGTTGATTTCTTCTTTAATCTTTAGTGTGTAAGGTGAGGTATAGAGACTTTTGAGTAATAAGATAATAATATATTGTAACTGTCAATATACATATTTTGTTTGTTTTATGGAAGGTCTATGCCAGAAAGGAAGCCTTAAAGGGAGGTTTGGATCAAACTGTAAGCCTCCAGAAAGATCTTTCAGAGATGCATGAATGGATGACACAAGCTGAAGAAGAATATCTAGAGAGAGATTTTGAATATAAAACACCAGATGAATTACAGAAAGCAGTTGAAGAGATGAAGGTAAAGTTAATCAAATAAAACCAAAGTGAGGAAAGAAATTTAACATTGCATAAAATTCTGATTCTGTCTAAACTACATTTTGGATTTAATAGTGGAGGTTAGCTTTTTCTTTTGCTTCAATTTTTGACAGATAAGGTAAAATATTAACCTTAATTACTGCATGGCAATCAAAATATAAATATTGATAATTGCAAGTAAAACTTGTTCTCTGGAAACTATATAATGAAGAAAGTAGCTGTTCTTATTAAGCAATTCTTTTAGACATTGCAAATTTTTATCAAAATATAGACAAAATTTTGCTTTAAGCCTTTTCAAGTAGTCAAATGCTCTGTTTATTTGTAACTTAAGGAAGATATTTTTCAGAACCAAGTTGCAGTAAATATTTTATTTTGTAATATTAACTTTGGATACAAAGGACTAAACTCAAACCAGAGAAATTCAGTACCTAGTGGGGCATTTGGTATACAGGGAGTAGAAAATAAGTATTTGTTGATCAGTGGATGATACCACTCTAGGTACTGAAATATTATACTGAAGTCTGATAAAATATCATTATTGAAAGGTGATTATTTGGGGGGCAGGAAGTTGGGATATGGAGATGATATTTTAAAAGTTTGATACATAAAGCAATTGTGAGGAAGTAATATTAATATAAGGAATCTAATTCCTGAGAAAATATTACCCATACAGAAATACATAGATAGGTCAAAGAAACTATTGTCACCAGCTTTACCTGTGTTACAACTAATAAGGACTGAGACATGTCATCCCGTCCCATTCTGAGCATTTCCATTTTTCCTACATTAATTATTTTAGCATCAATTAGTAGCAGGAATAGGCTTCATTTTGACATGTCCATGTGTGTATGTAATAAATATGGTCATAAACATTCATTCTATTATTGTCGCTTATCGCCCTTTCCACCTTCCCAACCCAGTCTCAGCAAACTTTCATTGTTATATTTTCATGTATATAATAAAGTATTTCGAGTGTATTTACCCTCCTTCGCCTTCTCCTTTCATTCTACCCCTATTCTTACCCCCATCCCAGGCAGAACTTACACATTTCTGTCATTCGTTGTTTACCATATAAATTGGGAACTGTGTGCCACCTATGTGGCCTTTCCTGACACTTCTCATCTCCCAAAAGGTCTGTTTTTATTCCCTGTCCTAGTACTATGTACCCATTACCTCACATTCTGTAGCAGGTAATGGAAAGCCAACTAATGTTCAGCTTTGTTATTCCCAGGTTTCTTTGGTTCATTCTCTCTTCTAGACATTTCCATCCCTTTTTGAGGAGTTGACCATCTAGTCAGAGCCAGCAGGTAGTGTGCCTGAAATCATACAACTTGGAAAAGGATCCTTGAAATGAATGATACAAGCAAAGTTTTCCATATTTATTTTATTGCTTAAATAATTGATCTAATAGTTTTAATTATAGTTGTAAGTTTGATGCAGAGAAGGAAGTATTAGAAAGGGGAACATCCAGGCAAATTCTAGTAACATCAGCTAAGAGACTGTCAGGACATTCTTATTATGTTTTCTGCTTACCAGTTGAGAAATGTCTTTTCATGTGCTTTCACTAGTTGGAGAGTACCTTGCCCAGATTTGCATCTGTATTCATTTTAAAGCAAATTTATCTTTATTGGTAGAAAATACAAACAGACCTACCTTGACATTTCTCTCTGATTTACTCAGAAAAAGTAGAGACCTCCATCTGTTTTTTTTTTTTATTTCCTGTGTTTTACTTGAAAATAGCAGCGTTGTTTTGATAACTTATTATCCTCTTGTAAACAAAACTTTTCTGTTCTCATAAAGAAACAGAAGGAAGTATTTGGCAACTAATGTTGTATTTCAAAACTCTTGGAGATAGGTCAGTAATTATTTGCTAAAAATTGATAATAAACAATTTTAAATGTTTAAATTTCCATCATAACTGGTTTTCTTTTAATTTTTTCAGCATTGTATCTTTTCATCCCAGAGCTCACAAAATTTACACATATGAAAAAAATAGCAAATATATAAATATATTTTTATGGCAGTCATGGGGCCTGGGGTACTGTCCCCTTTGCTCAAGGCTAGCTCTCTATGACTTTAAGCCACAGTGCTATTTCTGATTTTTTAATTTGCTTTTACTCTCAAAGTAATGTTCAGATGGGTTACATACATATGTAAGGCAGTGAGTGCATTTCTTATCAAACTTGTTACTTCCACTTTCTTTTTTCTCCCCCTCCCCCTCCCCACTCCCCTGAGATGTACAGTTGGTTTACTCATATTGTGTAGTAAGTATTGCTGTTTCATTGATTTGCCTTTTACCCTTTGTCTCTTCATTTTTGTGGTCCCCTCCCATAGTCCCAATTAACATACATACAATACCCAGTGTACCAAAGTCAGTTACACTGGCATCAGGGGTAAAACCATGGGGAAGAAAGACAAAAGAAAGAGTCATCATTTCATAGGGTACATTCATTGGAGATGTCAATAGCAAAGATAAACCACTATTTCCAGGTCTTGTAGTTCATTTTCCTTAGGATCATCTTATGTGATCATATGTACATTGCTATTGAGCTATTGATTTTTTGATGGTTAACTGGACAGAAGCGTCTCACAGACTTTCCTGCCCAGACTGGCTTTGAACTGCAGTCCTCAGGTCTCAGCTTCCAGAGCATCTAGGATTACTGTTGTGAGCCACCAGCATCCAGCTTAAATACATTTTTTGTAGTTGCTAGAATAGGTTTTTCCCCTTTATTTGTCAAAGTAAAGTACAGAGAGATTAGGTTTCATGTGTAAGGCAGTGAGTACATTTCTTGTTCAACTTGTTACTTCCTCACTCATTTTCTCCTGCCTTCCCCCTCCCTTTTTCCCTCTCCCCCCCCCCCCATGAGTTGTACAGTTGGTTTACACCAAATGATTTTGTAAGCATTGCTTTTGGAATCATTTGTCCTTTTGTCCTTTGTCTCTTGATTTTGATATTTCCTTTCCCTTCCCTAGCTGTAATACACATGTTAGTTTTTAAATTTGAGTGTCCTTCAGTATCTCCCGCAGTATTTATTCAAAGTAACTGTCCCACACTTGCAAAATTTGGCATTCAATTCCAACAAGTTTCCAGGTTAAGCCAAGAAATTAGTCCCAGATTGGATCCATACCATGACAGTCATTGATACAACATAATGTTAGGAAAAGGTATATGATCACATTAAGGTTAGCTACAGGAAAAGAAAGCAAGCAGGACTATTCTTTTCATGAGAATTTGTCTAAACTATACCAATCATTTTGCTTCCTACTTCCCAACAGTAATTAATTATGGACTCCTTTCTTCATTTCTACTTGGAACAATACAATCAATCTTTTTATTGAACTATTCCTAATATCTAAGCCAGTTTTTATAAAATTCATTATAAATGTCTAAAAATTGAGCCAAGAACTTGTCTTCGCTTTGCATATTTAAACAGGTGTATAGGTTGTTTATAACTTGAATAAATTATGATTGCATTTACTGGATCTACTACATGTTCTTTGCTCACCTCACAGAATATTTGAAAATGAATTGATAAAAGCATGAGAAGGAAAAGATGTAACTCTGAGAACCATCCACTTTGATTCCTCGCTTTCTGGTGTCTAATATAGAGATCACAAATGACATGTCTGAAGATTTCATTATGGATTCAATGATGAAGCAATGTGGCATGGCTGGTTTTTTCATATAAAAGCACAATCTCATTTATTAATAGTTGTCAAAGTTCTTGATAACACGATAATTGCTACAGCCAAAATATGATTTCTGTAGAAACCAACCCTATGCTTAGAGATGCCAGAAATACTGATTAATTTATAATATGGAACTGAAGTTTTCAATGAATAAAATTAGAACCAGGGAAGGCACGTATTTTACATTCCACATAACTTATTTGCCATCACACTGTATATTTTCAAGGCCTTATAGGAATAAATCCAAAGAGTAGTTTAAGAGTGATGAAAAAAATATAATCGCATTTTATAATTCAGCTTTTCCATGTTCTACCATATCTCCAGATTCTCACCACTATCTTGAAGGCCCAAGTTCTACCTGCAAAATCTTATGTGTCTTCATCTGAAAGCTTTCATTGGCCACTGAACTCCTCCTTCCCACTTTTGTGGCAGGCTTCAAATACTAAGAAATTAGCATTTCCCAACAGTTTTCAACAAATGATGGGAAATGAGGCACACACACCATTACTTTTCTCACCATCAAATAGGATAACTGAAAAAGTTGGCACCAAGTGCTCTCCAACAGGAGTAAACTAGTTTCTTATAACAATGGTTGATGGGATTGTTATTAAATATGTCCTTATAGTCTCTCTTCCTTTTCATTTCTCCAGTTCTCATTATACTATCAATATTTTTTCAGATAGGTCATGCACATCAAGTGTTTATGCTTGAAAGGTCATGTCACAGTTGACTTCTGTTGGAATCCAAATTGAAGAAAATTATGTGTATGTATTTCTAGAGAATATGTACATATTGGAATTTAAATGTAAATGTTCTCTAGCTAGAGAATACCAAAAACTTTCTTGTAGTTAAACAGACTGGTTTGAATATTGTTTTGCAATGAGGAAAATTATGCAATGAGGAAAATTATGCAATGAGGAAAAATATACACCATGAAGAACCACATGATATATGAGTGAACTAAGAGGTACTATGGCATCTGGGATTGTGGTATTTTAAAGGCAAGTTTAGGGGTTCCACTTTAGATAGCTTATTGTCAGTGAGTAGACATTTTCAAGACAGATAGAAATCAATACAATGATGTATTTCCTTCTAGAAAGAAGGAAAACTAGAGTGAGACTGAAGCAATAATTGATAAAGATGCTATAGTCACTCATATTAAAAAGTAAGTGGCATTGTGGCTCAAGTGGCAGAGTGCTAGCATTGAGTTGAAGAGCTCTTGGCCATTGCCCAGGTTCAGAGCTCAAGACCCATGACTGACAAAAAAAGTACTGGAAAGTATTTGATCTTTTATGGTTTGACTTATTTAGATGTATTTGTATATATTTAGACATGATGATTGAGATGTCATTTTAACAAACTGGCCTTGTACTATATGGAAATTCTGATCAGCTGTGTTGGCTCATGCCTGTAATCTTAACTACTCAGGAGATTAAGAGACTCACCATTTAAAGTAGTCCAGGCAACAAAGTTCTCAAGACTCCTCTCCCAACCATTTATATGTTATGGGATATAACTGATCATTATATTACATGAGAAGCATAAACAGGAGGATTGTAATCCTGTGCCCCAAGCAAAGAGTGAGATATTATTTGATAAATAACTAAAGCAAAATGGGTTCAAAGTATGCATCAAGTTTTAGAGTATCTACTTAATAAGCTCAATGTCTTTTGTTCAAACCCAGTATGACTAAAAGAAGAAATTTTATGGAGCAGTGTATCTTTCATGAAGAAGGCAGAAAGCATAGTTGTAAGCTGCCCAACTCTTCATGTCAGAGGCTGCTTTGCTCTTTGGACTATGTTTCCTTTTACTGGAGAAAACTTTCATCAAGATATAATCCAGAGGGCTGGGGATATGGCCTAGTGGCAAGAGTGCCTGCCTCATATACATGAGGCCCTGGGTTCAATTCCCCATCACCACATATACAGAAAATGGCCAGAAGTGGTGCTGTGGCTCAAGTGGCAGAGTGCTAGCTTTGAGCAAAAAAAAAGAAGCCAGGGACAGTGCTCAGGCCCAGAGTCCAAGCCCCAGGACTGGCCAAAAAAAAAAAAAGATATAATCCAGAATTCATCATTAAGATTATTTGTCTATATTAAAGATCTGTTGATATACACAATTGTATTTGTGCTGTTTTCAACATCATTTCAACCTTTTTTGTAATTTATAAGTGATTTCAATTATGTACTATTAATATTTGTGAACTTAGGGTTAAAGTATTTATTTCATGCCTATTTCAAACTCTCTACGTATATATTTTACCATAAATTTTACCATTTTACCATACGCAAGTTACTTCTGGAAGTATTCTTTTTAGAACTTTACTGTATTCTGCTTACATTTTTCATTCCAATTTCCAATTACAGATTAATTACTTAATTTTGGGAAAGGAATGGAGTTTGTATTGGATTTATGTTTATGAATGCCAACCTAAGGATGATGAGGAAGAAATTATATGAGATATGTGAATATATTTGAGAGTAAAAGCATGTATTTGCTTGTAAGAGGATTTTCTTTACGTTTCAGAGAGCCAAAGAAGAAGCACAACAAAAGGAAAGTAAAGTGAAACTCCTTACTGAGACTGTGAATAGTGTTATAGCTCAAGCTCCACTTGCAGCACAAGACGCCTTAAAAAAGGAACTTGATACCCTTACCAGCAACTACCAGTGGCTCTGCACCAGGCTGAATGGGAAATGTAAAACTTTGGAAGTTAGTCACCTTTTCTTACTTTGACATTTAGCATTATGGTTAATATATGGTCATTTTGAAACATAATGTTTAAGAATCTGAGTTCTGTGCTCAACACTAATATTGCATGACTCTATTCTCAGGAATCTGAAACCTGGAAAACTGCAGTTTGAATCAAGCCTTGGCAGAAAAGGCTGCATGGCACTATCGCCAATAAACAGGTCAAATATTGGATTGGAGACAAGGTTCAGGCATCAGAGCATTAACTATGAGCATAAAAAGCCAAGCTAGAGCTCAAGACCCCTAGTTAGAGACCCCAATTTCAATCCACATTAATGCCACAAATATGAAAAAGAATCAGTTCTGATGTAAAACTACCTAGACTTGAATCGCTCATTCAGGAACTTACCTGTTGTGTAACTTGGGGCCAGTTGCTTGACTTTGTCAATCTGTTTCTAGTCTGTAAAAATGACTAAAAACAGGAATTATTTATATAGTTGTTGCCAAATGCTACTTAAAATACTTAGCCTAGTCTTTAATAAATATAAATAGCTATTTATATAACTCATTTTATTTCTATTATTCGGTCATAGAATCATAAAAATAAGGATTTTTTTAGATTTATAGAAATTATTTTTGGGGCTGTTGATATGGCCTAGTGGGAAGAGTGCTTACCTCATATACATGAAGCCCTGGGTTCAATTCCCCGGCACCAGATGTACAGAAAACAGCCAGAAGTGGCACTGTGGCTCAAATGGCAGAGTGCTAGCTAGCCTTGAGCAAAAGAAAAAAAGAAATTATTTTTGAAATACTTGAATGTTCATAGTTATTTAAATATTTTAATGGGTAGATACTTGTGGGGGAATGCATCTTATAACTGTCTTTAATAACTTTTGTGCACTGTAGAGCTTCTCATAAGACATATTGCCTAACTATTTTCTTTTTGATACTTTATATTTATTAATTATTGTAAGTATACAAACGTCTCTTGGATTAGTGTTTTGTGAATGCGATGAAAAATAAAGAATCATAAAAGGGGATGAAAGAAAACAGCACAGCAAAGTTATCAAGAAAGTCACAACTGATTCTATATCACTTTACATAAGGGAGGAGCATTTTATGTTTGTGAAATGACAATATTTCAATAAAATAAACTTATTTCATTTCATGATATAAGAATTACCTTCTGCTTTCTATTCTTTATAATGTTTACTTAAGTGAAAATCTTTCATATATCAGAATTTTGTTCTGTGGTACAATTTTCAACTAGGTCTTTAATTTTATATTAATTACAAATTTTTCTGACTTTTTCTTTTCCGTTTGTTTAATTATTAATCTATTCTCCATTCTCAAAACTGACCATTCCTATTTGCATTTTACTTATCAAGCTTTTTAATTTCTTTGTATTCTTGTTTTTGTTTTGAGTTTTGTCCTGGGGCTTGAAATCAAGGCCTAGGTGCTGTCCTTGAGCTTTTTTGCTCAAAGCTAGTGGTATACAACTTGAGCCATAGCTCCACTTCTGGCTTTTTTTGTTTGTTTGTTTGTTTTGGCCAGTCCTGGGCCTTGAACTCAGCACTGTCCCTGGCTTCTTTTTGCTGAAGGCTAGCACTCTGCCACTTGAGCCACAGCGCCACTTCTGGCCGTTTTCTGTATATGTGGTGCTAGGGAATCGAACCCAGGACCTCATGCATACAAGGCAAGCACTCTTGCCACTAGGCCATATCCCCAGCCCCTCACTTCTGGCTTTTTGGTGGTTAAATTAAGCATTTCGTGGACTTTCTTGCTCACTCAGGCTGCCTTCAAATTGTCATCCCCATTTCTCAGTCTCCTTAGTAGCTAGGATTAGAGGTGTGAGCCACTTGTGCCACACTTCTTTGTATTCTTTATTACTGTTGAGCATATAATACTTTATATATTTTAGACAGTATCTGTAATTGTTGTCATATTCACCTTAGTCAATAATTTCAGCAATAATAAATATTTGAGGTCATCTCAATAGGAGTAATATAGCTGAAATATTAAGTTACCTAATTTAACTCTGAATTTACCTCTTCAAATTTCCATATTAGCATATATACTCCATGTTTTTTATATCTTTCTATTCTCAATAATTTAATTGGTACTGTTATTGCTGCTATTATAATTATTATTTTACATAACATTTATTTAGACTTACCAATACTATTTTGCCAATTTTAGTGATTGCTTTGGCTTTTCATCTCTCTCACCTGTATTCAGTTTCCTCCTGGCTTTTTCATTGAATGTGACTATAAATTCTTCCAAGATTTTGCCTGATTGAAAGTTCCTTTATTTTCCTCTGAATATTAAATAATAGCATGTTTGAATATATAATTATGTAGAGACAGTATTATTTTTATAACACTGGAAATATTATTCCCTTGACTTCTGAAATTTTGTGCTAGAAGAAACCTGCTGTCAAATTATTGTCCCTTTATAATTTTATCAAGTATGCTTTGCATTTTCTATTTTTCTTCAATTTTCTGTAATTTTTCTTTACTTTTTCTACGTATAGACTTGCTTTCATTTGGTCTTTGAGCCAGTCATATTTTCCCATTGTGATTCTCCATTACAATTTGCAAGATTATTTTTCCTCAGTCTTCCTAGAGGAGATAATTAATCTCCCCAACCTGTATTCTGATTTTTTATTATTCATATCTGTCCAATTCTCAGCAGCCTTCTGAAATATGTGTTTCAATACTCATTTTTTTGTCAACTGTCTATGACACCATTTTTCCTTCAACAAATCTTACTGTGGTACATACGCATCTATGTTTACGAATGTCTCATATTTTTTCAAAGACCATATTTTCCATTTCTAAGATTACATGTACTTCTTTTAAAATCAATTCTTTTTCCATAAACTTCTATTTTTATCTAATTAACACTGCTTATACCTTTAAACATTTCACTTCCCTTTTTTTTCTTTTTTGCTCTAGGCTAGCACTCTGCCACTTGAGCCACAGCGCCACTTCTGGCCATTTTCTGTATATGTGGTGCTGGGGAATTGAACCCAGGGCTTCATGTATAGGAGGCAAGCACTCTTGCCACTAGGCCATATCCCCAGCCTACATTTAAACATTTAAATCTGATCCCTTTAGTACACTTTTAGTTGTTAAAACTCAGTACAATTTAAATTTCAGTCTTATACTACTGGAAATCTGGGTTAGCCTTGTTCATGTGGACTTCAATTCCAAAATGCCTTGCCTAAGTGTATTCATATTGCCTTGTAATATTTAACAAGAATTTCAGAGAAACTCTTTCTGATAGACTTATATTACATTTTCTTAAAGATTACTTATCTCTCAATATTGCTTCAATATTCCTTCAAAATCTTACCTACTCTCTGCATTTCAATTCTGAGTCTATGGGTACTGAAAGAGTCAACCTTGTATTCTTCTGAGGAATGACAAACATGAAAAAGTTGTCTTGGATTTTGTTCATCAGGAAATTTATGCCAATTATTTGTTCCTTAATATGCCTATTCACTAGAATAGTGGTGCTGTTTTAGATGCATACATATGGGGGCAAAGTGTGTAGAGCAGTGATAGAACAATTGCTTGGTATGTGCAAGATTCAATTTCTTTCCCTAATACTACAAATAAAGAAAAATATTATACATAGGTAAATTCCCCCCACTGGTCCCTATATAAATGACAATTAATTGTCCAACTTTCTAAACTGTCTTCTCTCTAACTCCACTGAAAGTGCTTTTCATCAACCTTTTTCTGTTTAATTGTTTTTGTGGGGAATAAAGGAGATATAGATGTAGTCCCAACATAGAATATAAAGAATGTAGCTTGATTATTTCCTAAATATGAAAAAGTGCTAAAGTCAAAGAAAATCCCTATGTGGAGCACATATGACCAGTCCTAGTATATTTATTAGTGAAATTCTTTAACATCATCGCATTATCTATGTCATATGTGTAGATTTTATCACATACTCCAATTCCTCTCTTTGTGGTACACTTCCTTATATGGCTAGTAAACTACTGTTCTGATTTTGCTCTAGGAGGAGTTGTTTTTACTAGCAATGCTTTGTGCTTTGGACTTTGGAGAGTTCTTAGGAGTCTTCGTACTTATCTCTACCAGAATCATACTGATACCATGATCTTTAAGCTGTGGTATAAATTTAAGTTTCCATTTCTTAAAAGATGAAACATTATGTTTCAACTAACAATCGGAAGGACTCTCAGATTCATTGGTATTGCCTTAGAATGGGTGGAACTTCTAGTTCTTACATCCGTGATGGGTGGCCCACTGTTCATTCTTGTTTCATCTCCTTGCTATATGTAACACCAGTACCTTTCTTACCATCCCAAGTTAGTATTGAATACCTCAGTTTATAGGTCTTCTACCCTGTTCCAACATGCTAATATTCTCTTAAGTTTAATTTTTAACTCTCTATTTACCTATTTCCCCATGGCACTTGAAGTTCTCTGATACATATTTTGTAGATCAGCCTTGAATGTTTCCTGTGTATTTAACCCCAAATTTCAACATGAATAAAATGGTGTGTGTGTTTGTGTGCGTGTTTTTTTTTTTTTTTTTGTGTGTGTGTGTGTGTGTGTGTGTAGGGAGGGAGGGGCTGTCACACCAGTTTCATCTACTACTTTGATAGAAGTTTACTTACTTATCTATGTTCTGCAGAGCCACTTTGAATTCTATCATTTTGAAGTAATGTTAAGTTGCAAACTGTTAAGTAAGCTTAACAGTTACTCTAAGTAAATTTGAGATCTAATTTGGGCTTCAAGCACTATATTTTATTTTACAAAGGTGACCTGGAAAGCTGGTGCATTCAGTCTTTCCAGCTGTGTCCTTCAGATACATTGAGGACAGAAGAGGCCATCCATCCAGACAGTTAAATCAGCAAGATAGTTCATTACCTCAGTCTGCACCAAATTTAATAAGACACATTAACAATCACATCTCCTTATCTTTGAAGCTCTAAGGTACTCTTGAGTATTTAAGGATATATTTATATTTTCCCACTGGGATCATTGCCCAGAAGGAAGACAGCCTGTAGTACAGCAGGAGCTGGAAATGACCCAGATTTAAGATTTCTATCACCTTTTAAAGAAAAACACTTAATTTCACTTTTTTTTTTGGAATAAACTGCAAATAAAGCACCAAGGAGTTGGTCGGCTTTCAGGACAGATTAGAATGCTGTCATCATATAGAGATAGAATATCCTATGTCATTTTGAAAAGATATATGGAAAAAGGAAATTTTAAGGGAAAATTTATACATTTTTTACATGTTACTAAAACGATTTCTTGTTAAACTGTATATTTGATGATACTACTGGGGGCGGGGGAGGTGTCAGGAGGTGGTGATTGTATTTATAGGTAAACCAAATCAAACTAAAAATAACTACCTTAATATTTTTTATCATTTAGTTCATTTCCTTGCCTTTTTTTGGCATGGGGCTTGAACTCTGGGCCTGGATGCTGCCCCTGAGCTCTTTAGCTCAAGGCTGGCACTCTACCACTTGAACCACAGTGCCACTTCCAGCTTGCCTTTTTTTTAACAGATATAATCATCATGCAGAAATTTATCTTCACCATACCTTTTCTTTAACATTTTGCCCATGAATATAAAACTTGAAAAAATATAACAATATTCAATTTTACTTTATTGAGAAATAATAGATGTTAACTTATAAAACTCATCTAATGGGATTTGGCCCTTTCACCAAATAATTTGTGGTTAAGTTTCATCCATGTTGCACTACTTGATGAAATTCTTTATTTTTGCTTCTGCATCCTCTGTTTAGAAAGTGGCGTAGCGACTATCCCTATTAGTAGATTAAAATGTTTCTTGCTACAATAATACTGACATACTCATTCCTGAAACTGATATCTAGTCCATTTGAAATTGTTTCTCTGAAAAATATGTGTCCAACAAATGGAGCTGTTGAGTTGCTGCCTCTGTGACTGTTTAGCTCACTCAAAAAATGATACATTGTTTCTGGAATAGTCATTCTCATGCACTCACCTGCAATATATACAATTTAATATTTGACCTATATATTCTCTCCTGCCTGGAAGTGTCAAACTTCCAATTTGTGACAGTAAACATACCATCCCACTTTAATTCTTATTTAACATTCCTTTGGTTAAAGAGGGCTAAGTATATATTCATATGTTTATTATATACCTATATTTCTTTTTGGTTGAATGGCAGATTGAGGCCTTATGCCCATATTTCTGTTGAGCTACTTGTTCACCTTTTAATTGCTGTGACATTGCTAATATTCTTGTCTGGTACAAATGGTATTAGTGTCTTCTTCAAGGGTGAAGGCATGTTTTCAATTGATTTTATTGTTGTTGTTTTGGTTAACTGTGATTTGTACTAAGGGCCTAATATTTTCAAGGCAAGCACTCTATTACTTAATCTATAGTCCACTTTTTCAATGTATTTAGAAGGTACCTGAAATTATAATGTTTTTATTTGTGCCAGTCTGGAAGCTTGTACTCAGGGCCTAGGTCTAGCTCTCACTTTAATGTAGAAGATGAGCACTTTAGCCCTTGAAATACAGCTTGATTTTTGGCTTTTTGATGCCTAATTGGAGATACGTGTCTCACAGACTTTTCTCCACAGGCTGGCTTTGAACTGTGATCATCAGATTTCAGCCTCCTGAGTAGCTAGGATTACAAGCGTAAATCACCAGCACATGGAAAATGCTGTCATTTTAATGTAGTCAAATCTGTTAATTTTCTATGATCAGATTTTTACAAAATATTTTGAATATGTATCCTCTAATATTCTCAAAAGAGAAATACAATCTTCCATATTTTCTTTTAGCAATCAAATTTTTCTTAGATATGACTACCGTATATATGTTCCTTATGTAGTATCTTTCAAACGATGTTTAGGATCAGTCACATTCTAGAAACAGTCATATTTGTGGTAATATACCTCAAATAAATCATAAAAGTACAAAAATAATTCATATTCATGATAATTTTCACTGAAAATTTATAATAACAAGTAAAACTAAAAACATTCAAACTAAAAAATGGTCACTGTTCTGGAAAGATATTTTCATAGTTATGTGGAAAGTTATGTAATTTAATGAAAAGAGAGCTATGATTACAACCATTTTTTTTTTGCCAGTCCTGGAGCTTGGACTCAGGGCCTGAGCACTGTCCCTGGCTTCTTTTTGCTCAAGGCTAGCACTCTGCCACTTGAGCCACAGCACCACTTCTGGCCATTTTCTGTATATGTGGTGCTGGGGAATCGAACCCAGGGCCTCATGTATATGAGGCAGGCACTCTTGCCACTAGGCCATATCCCCAGCCCTGATTACAACCATTTTTAACTTTGAACTTTCATGTTATTTATATATGATAAAGTCTAGAACAGGTCAAAGAAAGTGGTAATAGCTATTGAATGTAGAAATTAGGTTTTTCGGTGCCTTTTTACATTTTTTGTTGTTTTTCCAAACTGTAATGTTGATGAATACATTATTTTAAAAAGTTAGTCTCAGGATTGTGAATTTATTCATGTAATAAAATGTTTCCTTAATGACTTGTAATTACAGAGATATTAGATATTCAGAGTACCTAGATGCATTTAAATAATCTCCTGCAAAGGAAATGTAAAATAAACTGTTATGTTTTCAGATGTTTTGAAAATAGAATGTGAAAGTCTACTATTTACATTTTGCTGGTTCTGAGGCTTGAACTGAGGTCCTGGGTATTCTCTTCAGCTTTTTTGCTCACCCTACCACTTGACCTATAACTTTACTTTCAGCTTCTTAGTGGTTAATTGGAGATAAGAGTTCGTGGTCTCCCTGCCCTCACTGACTTCAAATCGCAGTACTCAAATCTCAGGCTCCTGATAACTCAGATTAGTGGCATAAACTACTAACACCTATTCCACTCAATTTGTATGGATTTATTTGATCTGTGTTGTATGTTTCTTTCTTAGGAAGTTTGGGCATGTTGGCATGAATTATTGTCATACTTGGAGAAGGCAAACAAGTGGCTGAATGAAGTAGAATTGAAACTGAAATCCACTGAAAACATTCCTGGTGGAACTGAGGAAATCTCTGAGGTGCTACAGGTAAATTGTGAATTAATGTAAGTGATGATAATTTATATGAAGTATAGAAAGAGGTTAAGTAACAAATAGAAAATAAGGGCTGGGAATATGGCCTAGTGGCAAGAGTGCTTGCCTCCTACACATGAAGCTCTCAGTTCGATTCCCCAGCACCACATATATGGAAAACGGCCAGAAGGGGCGCTGTGGCTCAGGTGGCAGAGTGCTAGCCTTGAGCGGGAAGAAGCCAGGGACAGTGCTCAGGCCCTGAGTCCAAGGCCCAGGACTGGCCAAAACAAAACAAAACAAAACAAAAAAGCAAATAGAAAATAAAATGTGAAATTAAAGTGAGAGAGTGTAGTTACTATGCACAGCTAAGCCCTGACACTTTGGAATAATACTTTGTTCCCTCTAAGTTCCTTCTAGGTGTCAAGGTTTTAAAAAGGGTTTAAATAACCTCTTACAAAAAGCATTTACCTTTTGTTATCTCACCAAGTTCTAGGTACAAATTGTACCTGATTAATTCGACTGCACATCTCTAAAGACTGAATATATGATGATTTTCTTTAGGATTAGAGCTTAACAGCATAATAATATGAAACATTACTTCCAGTTTGAAAGCTGCACTCAGTAAATTGAAACACATTTTAAAAGTATTTAAAAATAACCTTACAGAATTTCTTTACACATCACAGTGCTTTGAGAGATTATGTGGAGATGCTTGGATGTTAGAAATATATCTTTTTTCTTTTTTTATTCTAAAAGTGATGTACATAGGGGTTACAGTTACATATGTCAGGTGATGAGTATATTTCTTTTTGAACAGCATCATCCCCTCCCTCATTCTGTTAGAGGGTTTTGCTCACGTCTCCCCTTCCCCTACAAGTTGTACACTTCAATTTTTATTTATTTTTATTTTTTCCCTCTCTAATGTTCCTATTTTTCTTATTTATTGTCAAAGTGATATACAGAGAGGTTACAGTTTCATACGTTAGGCATTAGATACATTTCTTGTACTGTTTGTTACTTCATTTTTTAAAATTAATTAATTTACTAATTGTCAAAGTGATGTACAGAGGGTTACACTTTCATATGTGAGGCGATGAGTACATTTCTTATCAAACTTGTTAACTCCTCACTCATTTTTCTCCCACCTGTCCCACTCCCCAATTCCCTTCCCCCATGAGTTGTACAGTTGGTTTATTGTCTTCTAAGTATTGCTGTTGCATTGGTTTGCCTTTTACCTCTCGTCTCGCCATTTTGATGTTCCCCTTCCCTTCCCTAGTTATGATAAACATATATGCAATACCCAGGGTACCAAAATCAGTTACAGTGACATCCGGGGTAAAACCATGGAGAAGAAAGTCAAAAGAAAAAGGCATAATTTCATGTGGCATGTTGAAAATAACAAGAACAATGATAAATCACTTATTTCTATAACTTGGAGGTCATTTCACTTAGTATCAGTTTATGTGTGATCTTCTGCTTGGACTAACCTAGACATATATTAATTATGACCAATGAGGAACTTCATAGAGTCCATGCTTCTTTGTGTCTGGCTCATTTCACTTAGTATGATTTTTATAGTGTCCAGTGAGTATCACTGCTGAATTAGTGTACTCTTTGTCCTACCATAGAAATATATCTTTTACATGTTCATAAATTTTTTTTTTTCTGCCAGTCCTGGGCCTTGGACTCAGGGCCTGAGCACTGTCCCTGGCTTCTTCCCGCTCAAGGCTAGCACTCTGCCTCTTGAGCCACAGCGCCGCTTCTGGCTGTTTTTTCTGTATATGTGGTGCTGGGGAATCGAACCTAGGGCCTCGTGTATCTGAGGCAGGCACTCTTGCCACTAGGCTATATCCCCAGCCCTACATGTTCATAAAATTTTAAAAGATTTTAAAGATTGGTTTTAGGGAATTTGAATACATTTTAAGAGTTTGCATCTATTTGTAATCAATATGTAGTTTAAGCATATGTAGTATATGTAGAGATACTTAAAAAGTGTAATCTATTTATAAACATGCAAAATAAAACATTTAAATTAAGATATTAAGAAAATATACATGCTTCTTTAGATAGAGTGGAATTTGAATCCACACAAAACCAAATCATTTTATCCAACTTTATTTTTTCAAGAAAATGATGACAAACAGGGATCCAGAAAAACCGTGGAAATGTCAATGTTTTTATACATGCATTGGCTGAACACTCTTGATAAATTGACAGATTGATGCATATTACATAAAATGTAAAACAGACTTGTTGCATGATGGAATTAAAGATTAAATTCTTTATGAATTTTAAGGTGATCCTGGAGTTTGAACATAGCGCTTTGCGCTTCTTGCTAGGCAAACATCTACCATTTGTGTCACACCAAAGCCCTAGTTCAAATTCTTGATACCACATTTTAAATAATGCACTAAAGAAGAAGAGCATGTTGAAAAAGGAAATAATACTGAATAGAAAATTGGAAGCAGTAAAAAAGAGCATTTGAATAAGGGAAGAGGAAAAAATATCCATTTACATTTGTTATCATTTAGTATCTTATTAAAAACTGGTAGTGTCTGTACTAATCAGTCATCCATATTTATTTTATTTTATTATTTTTTTTTTTTTTTGGCCAGTCCTGGGCCTTGGACTCAGGGCCTGAGCACTGTCCCTGGCTTCTTCCCGCTCAAGGCTAGCACTCTGCCACTTGAGCCACAGCGCCGCTTCTGGCCGTTTTCTGTATATGTGGTGCTGGGGAATCGAACCTAGGGCCTCGTGTATCCTAGGCAGGCACTCTTGCCACTAGGCTATATCCCCAGCCCTAGTCATCCATATTTAAATAGCAAAAACCTATACTGCCATTATTCAAGGACAGACAGATGCTGACTTCTAAGTTTCCTTGCTACTTAAGATTTCCATAATTGATTTTGTAAATTTGTTTGGTTATTTTGGTTTATTTTGTTATTTAATTAGCAATCTATCTACATCATTAGTATTTCTAAATATATATATGTATATACATATATGTATATATATACATATATATGGAATAAAGTACAGATCGGCAGTGTTATGCTGTTACAGGTAATAAAATGTATATTTAAAAATTAATAACATTTTTGTGATAAAATGTAGTGAAATATTTAAGTATTTCAGAACTCTGTCATAATTTGTACAAAACCACTTAGAAATCCTCTGTACAAAGCATATAAGAAACTTACATAGCATTAAATTAATTGCTTACAACATAATCTTTACCCCATATTGTGTAGTCATGTTTGAGATCCAGTAGGGTGATACTGATTTACTTTTTTTCCAGAATGCTTAAACTTGACACTAATCCTCTCGCTCGTTCTCTCGTTCTCTCGTTCTCTCGTTCTCTCGTTCTCTCTCTCTCTCTCTCTCTCTTTCTCTCTTTCTCTCTGTATATACACTAGAGTTTGAACTCTGGGCACTATCCCTTAGCTTTATGCTCAGCTCTGACTACCACTTGAGCCACAGCTCCACTTCCAGTTTTTGGGCAGTAGATTTTAGATAAGAGACTCAGGGACTTTCCTACTTGAGCTGGCTTTGAACTGTGATCCTTGGATCTCAGCTTCCTGAGTAGCCAGGGTTGCAGGCATGAGCCACCAGAGCCCATTGACAGTAAAATTATTTTTTCCCCAATATAATATACCCAGGTAACTCTGTTAGTTTTGAACAGTTTATAACTAGGGACAATAGAAAACCAAGGGGCTGGGGATATAGCCTAGCGGCAAGAGTGCTTGCCTCGTATACATGAGGCCCTGGGTTCAATTCCCCAGCACCACATATACAGAAAAAAATGGCCAGAAGCGGCGCTGTGGCTCAAGTGGCAGAGTGCTAGCCTTGAGCAAGAAGAAGCCAGGGACAGTGCTCAGGCCCTGAGTCCAAGACCCAGGACTGGCCAAAAAAAAAAAAGAAAGAAAACCAATCAATAGCCTAAACTTAATATTTGTATTTTCTTACCCTAAAGTACCCATACAATTGAACCACACGATGAAGTATTAAGTCTCTCTCTCTCTCTTTCTGTCTCTCCCCAATCAATCTTGGCTCCCCCTTCCTGAGACAAAAGGATTTTATTATTACTTTTTGAAACTCCTAGTCCCAAAGTGAATGCTCCATCTATGGATAGTGTGTATGAGTGTGTTTCTGTGTGTGTTTGTGTGTAAAACTTCGAAATGCAAAGGGATTCCTTATTAATAAAATTCCTATTTTAACTTGGAAAGAAAAACTTTGCTTAAGAAACTTCCTACATGTATATATCAGAATCATGTCACTTGCTTACCATCTACCATAAAAAAGCCTGAAAATTTGAGGATTTTAACTTCACAGGTATCAGAGTATAAGATATTAATTGGAAGGTAACTGTGCATCAGTTTTCAAATGCTCACTCCAGAATTCTGTCACAAGCCAAAAAGGATTCAAAGATCAACCTCATATTTTGGAAACAATAATGTTCCTTCACATTTTATTATGCCTGTTAAAATGTATTTTAAATTATGTATGGCTTAGGTATATGCTAATCAAAAGTGCTGAGCTAATTTCTGTTAATTCGTATACTAAAGGAGAAAAATTTTAATTATTGCAAATGTGTTTCAGTCTCTTGAAAATTTGATGCAACATTCAGAGGATAATCCAAATCAGATTCGCATATTGGCCCAGACCCTAACAGATGGCGGAGTCATGGATGAACTAATCAATGAGGAACTTGAGACATTTAATTCTCGTTGGAGGGAACTACATGAAGAGGTATGAAGCTAAGTGAAAAATCTTTTTAGTGTGATTTGCATAGCAAATTTGTATAGCCACTACCAACTTTTCAGATTCAATGAGGAATATTCTCAGTATTCGTTCAGTTGTAGGTTTTAGAGCAGGGTGAGACTCTTGAACTCTTTGCACTTGTATTTTATCATTTACCTTAAATATTTTTAAAAAGTAGAATTTTAACAGGAATCTGAGGCAAAATCTGTAGATCTTATCTGAGAGGTTTTCTTATTTAAGAATTAAGACACATGACATTATTTTTAAAGAAACATAAAACTGATGTATTTTTCCTACTTAAACAGCATTTTACATACTCTCTTAAATAAAAAAATAGATTACCAAGAAGACCAATATTTATAGTGATTGTTAATTTCCTATCTTCTTACTAAGTACATTGATTACATCATGGGAGAGATGGTTTGATGATTATTATTGCAATAGATAAAGTCCTGCACTTTATTGTTTATAGACATAAATTATTTAAGGAAAAGTCTTTTTTTCACTACTTTATAAAAACATAACTAATCATGTATATCTATGTATATAACAGTCTATGTATCTACATATGTATGTATGTGTGTATATATGCATGGATGGGTGGATGGTATGAAGAGGAAAAATCTGAGGTTGTCACTGGAGAAATTTTTGGGAAAGAATTTGTTATTTAAGTTGAGAGAAGTCATACATGCTAATGAATTGGGAAGAAAGACCAGTATGATAATCTCCATTGTCTTCCATCATGAAGAGAAGTATTTAAGCGTGGGAATAGATGTAAGCAAGTATACCTGTATCAGCTCCCTTGACACTGTGTTGGCTGAGAAGTTTATCCATATTTCAACAATATTAACTTAAGGGATTGGCACTGGAAATGGGTGAATCCATACAAGCCGTTGGCTCTTCATTGTTGCTTCACTATTATTGGATGAGACTTGAAGTTTATATTCCCAAGTAGCCACTACATTGAAGGGCATTTGAAATTAGAGTTTGACATGGATTTGGAATGTGTTTTATTTCTAGTTGAATATTCTTTACAGATAAGAAGTTACAGTTTGAGCTAGGCACTGGTGGCTCATATCTACACAGGAGACTGAGGGAGGAAGGATTGCATTGGAAGTTAGTCTGGGCAGAAAAGTTTACCAGACTACATCTCCAAAACAACCAGCAACATGTCCACCAGAGGCACGAGTTCACTGGTAGAGCAAGATATCTGAGCCATTTATTGATGGGGCAGTTATTTCTTTGAGGATTTGTTTTGGATGAATTTAATTTTTTGAGTTCTACATATATTTTAGACACGAGGCCTTTGTCTGTTGTATGGCTGGTAAAGATTTTCTCCCAGTATGTGGGCTTTCTATTTCTCTTGAAAGCAATGGACACCTAAGTTGATACTAAGTGAAATGAACTCAAAGTTATGGAAACAAGTGGTTTATCATTGTTGCTGCTATTCTCAACATACCATGTGAAAATTATGCCCTTTGTCTTTTGTCTTTCTTTCCCTGATGTCATTGTAACTGATTTTGGTACTCTGGATATTGTATATATGTGTATTGTAACTAGCAAAGGGAAAGGGAATATCAAAATCAAGAGACAAAGGAAGAAAACACAAACAAATGCAACAGTGATACTTACAAAACTATATGGTGTAAACCAACTGTAAAACTCACAGGGGGGCAGGGAAATGGGGAGTGTTGAAGGCAGGGGGAAATGGGGGAGGAGGTAACAAGTTAGATAAGAAATGTAAGCACTGCCTTACATATGAAACAGTAACCCCTCTGTACAGCACTTTGACAATAAAGAAATGAAAAAAAGATAGCTGAGCCAGTATAATAGCCTGAATTCAAGACCCAGTAACAGGAAGGAAAAAATGTTTATGTTAAAAAACAAATGTCAAATTCTACAATTGTACTGTAAGAAGGACTGAGTCAGAATTTTTACCATGGTTGAGTGTCCATCTATTCTGACTATAAGAATAGTCAACTTTCTAGTCATATATTGATATTATTTCAATGTATGTAGTTACTGTTTAATACTTAAAAAAGTTTCATGTCTTTAATATTTCAAAGATATTCCATGTGAAAATCTACTTATTTCCCTAAATGGAGACTGAATGTTTCTAACGTGTATGTCTTTAATTTAAAACACTTCAAAACTAAAAGTTTTTTTAATTTAGTTGTCAAGTGATATTGTTAAAATTCCAGTGCATTAAATATATAAGAACTATTTCCAAACAATGGAACATAAATGAAATACATGGTTTGAACTGGATCTCATTACATATGTACAAATATCCCCAATTCCAAAATAAATTTCAAAGGCTAACACTACTCTTCAGGGTTTATAAGGGTGGTATGTTGACAAAATTCACCAGTAAGTAGCTAATTAGGGATATGCTATTGTATTTCCTGAAAAGCTGGCTGTTGTACACCGTAGATTCACTGAGAAGCTGCCTGCAGTATTATTGCTGAACTAGATGATACTTTAGTCAGTTTCCTATGGCTTCATTATTCAGGTGAACTTGCTACTTAGACATCAACTGAACTTTCCAGGTCCTTTTCAATTCTTCAGCGTGAAGAGCAATAAGAGTTTTACTGAGTACCCCAAGCCACAAGTATGGGGAAGGAGGTGTATCAATGGAAGAGAGATCATTTTACTTCTTCCATTGGCACTCTAGTTCACGCTATTGACAATGTTTCACCTCATTCCATGTGACCAAGGGAGAAATGTTCTAGTATAAATTACTGCACTATGTTTAGACATTACATTTATAATATATATATATATATCCCTCGAATGCTGATTGGCTATCTGATATTGGAAGAGACTTTAAAGCCTCCATCTTGCCATCTGTGACAACAGGGCTTCATTCAATAAGATTCTTGTGGCAAAATATAAAACACAACATCTGACATGCCTAGTCTAGTGGCATTTAATTCAATAAATGATGAGAATGTTTATTTTGTCTAGAGAACATAGCAAACGTGTATTTCTACACATGTGTAGAAATCACACTAAAGGAAGGCATAAAGGAATACACACATTTTGATATGAAAAATGTACATAGTTCCAGTAATTAAACATGTCAACGACAGAATCAAATATGCTTTCTGCATTGAGATTCAAAAATACCTGTAAAAAATATTCAAGGCTTAAACAGAAATAAAGCATCTCCCCCTCCACTAAATAATATTCAAGGCCAAAGGACAGAATGAGAGAACTAATAAAAATGACTTTTTACTTTTGCTGGTCCTGGGGCTTGAACACTAGGCCTGGCCAATGTCCCAAAGCTTTTGGGCTCAAGGCTACTTTTCTAACACATGTTCTACTTATACTTGTGTCTTTTTTGTGGTTAATTGGTGATAAGAGTCTCACAGACTTTCTTACCTGGGCTGGCTTCGAACTATAATCCTCAGATCTGAGATTCCTGAATAGCTAGGATTATAGCTATGAGCCATCAATGCTGGAAAAACTCACTTTTTAAATAATAAAGCAACCAGTACGAAAGCCCATAATGAAATCTATAAGATAAAAATGGAATCATCATTTGTGGTTTTTTTGTTTGTTTTTTGCCAGTCCTGGGGCTTGGACTCAGGGCCTGAGCACTGTCCCTGGCTTTGTTTTTGCTCAAGGCTAGCACTCTACCACTTGAGGCACAGTGCCATTTCTCAATTTTTCTTTTCTTTTTTTTTTTTTTTTCGATTTTTCTGTTTATGTGGTGCTGAGGAATTGAACCCAGGGCTTCATGCGTGCAAGGCGAGCACTCTACCACTAGGCCATATTCTCAGCTGAATCATCATTTTAAAGTCTTAAAAATGGAACTTTCCACTTTTACATCATTATTCAGTTAGACAGAATACTATAGTATAAATAAAGTAGAATAAATAAATTTGAAGTTGCCTTCAGTCTTGGCTATGTTTATGTAGATATTGTCACAATCATATCAGTTATTTGGCAATGAAAACAAAGCATAATTCTTATTATAAGTATTGGATCAAATCATGTAATAGAATTATACCCTTCTCATGTTTGGCTTTCTGGAATATAGTAAGTTCATGCAACTTTAAAGGCACAATTTTGAACTCATCATTGGGTAGGAATTGAACAGACTTTTTTACCATCAGGTTTACAGCTGAGCACTTTGATCAACAATGTAAAAATTTTTTCTAGATCATAGAGAAATACCTACATATTTGTTAGCTACATCAGTTCTTTCATACACTCTCTCACTAGAAAACTGCAAAGGTGGAACTCTGATGCAGTATAGATACATTAATTTAGGTGCTGAAAAAATATATGCGTAGGAATAGTATGATTTGAAAATTTAAAGCACAGTTAATTTTCAAAATATCTGCTATAAATTAACACTATAGTGAACATGGTATATTTTAAGCCACTATATTCTTGATATTGTTGCTAAAGAAAAACAGATACTCTATTATTAATTTTTTTATCTGAAGATGAGCCATTAACTCACTTGTTTCTCTGATATCTATATAAAATGTTTGTGGGAGATTTTTTTATTCCCTACCTAATTTTTTGTATAGTTGTAATTATTCACAACTAAGGTAACATTCAGTTGCCTGTTAAATCAATCAAACAGCCAGAGTTTTTTATTGCCTATGAATATTTAAAAGAGATATTCTAGATTCCATTCCTAATTTAAGAGTGTGAGTTTGCATTCAGATAAGTAATAAATTACCTTCATCATTTTAAGAAGGCACCTTTCACTCTTAATAATCAGATTTTCTACTTACAGGATTGATTTGCAAAATGGTTGTCAAACCAGGAAGCAGTACTAAAAGTCATACTAAATCATACAATTTTTATTTTGTTTTACCAATTCTGGGGCTTGAACTCAAATACTGGGCACTGTGTCCCTGTCCTTACTAGCTCAAGGGTAGTGCTCCTACTACTTGAGCCGCAGCTCCAGTCTTGACTTGCTTCTTCACTCTCTCTCTTTCTTCTCTCTCTCTCTCTTTCTCCCTTTCTCTCTTCCTCTTTTTCTTTCTTTCTTTCTTTCTTTCTTTCTTTCTTTCTTTCTTTCTTTCTCTCTCTTTCATTTTTCTTTCTCCCTTCCTTCCTTCCTTCCTTCCTTCCTTCCTTCCTTCCTTCCTTCCTTCCTTCCTTCCTTCCTTCCTTCCTTCCTTCTTCCTTCCTTCCTTCCTTCCTTCCTTCCTTCCTTCCTTCCTTCTTTTCTTTCTTTCTTTCTTTCTTTCTTTCTTTCTTTCTTTCTTTCTTTCTTTCTTTCTTTCTTTCTTTCTTTCTTTCCTTCTATCTTTCTGTCTTTCTGTATTTATTTGGAGATAAGGGCCTCCTGGGGCTGATTTGAACACTGTTCCTCAGAGTGTATCATAGCCTTCTGAGTGGCTATGATTACAGATGTGATCCATATGAGCCCAGCCAAATCATATAATTTAATAACAACTTTAATACTGATATTTCCATCCATAGTAATCAAACTATATATGCAAAAAACCACTTAATAATAGTAGTATAATAGTATGATGGTTACTAAGGAACAAGTAATACAGCAAATGCTGTGTATACATACTCTCATTCAGTTCCAACAATAACCTCATGGTATGGAATATTTTATAGTCTAATTCTATGTAAATGAAAATGTCTAAGTAGAAACATTTAGATCCAAGCCATCTTGTTGACACCTGCTATGAGTATGAAAATTTCACCATACTACAGGTGCCTTTTGTGACCTTTGGTTTATATTAAATAAATACATTATAAGAAGTTACAGTTGGCCCTCTTTAGCTGCACATTTTATATGTAATTAATTAGCCATGATTCAAAAATATCCAAGAAAATGCATTTGTATTTAATATATATTGACTATTTTTTCTGATATTACTCCATAAACAGTACAGTACTCCATCTATTTTCATGTCATGTATATTACCTGAGGTATTATTAGAAGCTTAGAAATGATTTAAAGAATATGGGTGAATGGTGGTATGTCATGTGGAAATACTATATACTATATATGAGGAGTCCTGTTATTAATTCTTGCAGATATTGAAAGATAACTATATTGACATTAACTAGTTTTCCAGTTATTTATTTTCTTATTGATTGGGCTGATTTAATTTGATTTGAAGCAATCATCAGGCTGGCCTCCAACTCATAATTCTTCTGCCTCAGTTTATTAAGTGCTGGAATTACAGTCATGCATCACTCCTTCAATATAAGCTTAAAAGTATTAGGACTCATTAAAAAATTTAGACAACTAAATATTAAAATTATATATTTACAATTATATAACTTTATCAGCTCTCGTAATATTAGTTTATCCATTTTTCCTGAACATTTTTGTTCCTTACAAATACATCTGTAAGCCATTCTCATGACATTTCAAAAGACAGAGAGTAAAAGAAAATAGTCAAAATCTAAATTGTGGAATTTTGTATTAATACTAACCTTGGTAGTAAAAGGGACTCATTAATTGTTCCAGATAATCGTGATTGAAGTGTTACATCTTGCTTCGCAAAGATTGACCAGAATGGACAATTATTGACAACAATATTTTCAACCCAGGACACTAAGTGCTATTCTATTAGTCGAGATTTAATTTTATTGAAAAACCTTTTACCTAATAAAGGAATATACTTTGTGATTTTGTTAGCATTTAAGGAAATGCTGTTTTATAATTGAATAGTCATTATTAGGCGTGGTTTTGTAAATCCTATTGGTAAGGACTTATAAACAATGTCAACCTTAATCCCAAATCAGTTTTATATCATAAATTTGATTAGCTTACAGATGTCAAGATGAGACAGACTTCCTCTCCTAGGCTGAGACAGCTTATGTCGCCTAAGGTGACCTCTGCAAAGAACAGAGATGCTGGAAAATGTCCAACAAATATACTTTTAAATTTATCCTCCCTGACAAAGAAGCATAAGTAAACAGTCAGGGCAATAAAATGGATTAAAATAGCCAAAGAAGTAATATAATTAGGATCACTGATGCTTGTATTGCCTTGTAGTTAAAAGCAAATTCTAGGAACCCAGACTGTGTATAAATGAAGGAAGCCATTTGGTAGAAAATTAATCTGTGCCTCAGATTCCAGAAAATTGTGGGTGGGTGGGGTGGCTATAAATTGGAGTTTTATCATTATAAAAATCATGGACACAGGAAATTCTGTCTGTCTGGAGCAGGTCCTGACAGTTTTCTCTTTTCACTGACTAAAATGTCATTGAATATTTATACTTATCTCACTAGAAACAAGGAAGATTTCTCTCCTGTATAATACCACAAAGAGGCAAAGAATACCCAAACAAAAGATTAAATTAATATAGTTCCATGTTACTAACTCCTGAGCCAGTACTGATCAGAAGCAAATGCAACACCAGTAGTTCCTTCATAATTAAACTCAGTGGAACTGGGGCTCATAATAAAATGCGCATGCACACACACACACACACACACACACACACACACACACTTTCATGTATACACACGGATACATTACAGAAAAAAGAGTCATCATGAAATTACACAAGGTGAATTTAGACGGGCTTTTTTAGAATTTCAATGATAAGAATTGCCAAATGAAGAAAAAAATGTTAGAATAATTTTAATGAAAAATTGAACTATGAATACTATGCAACAAAGTTAATGTTTTGAAACAATCTCAATAAAGGCAAAACATTCTAAAATTTATATGAACATTTTAATATATTAAGTGAAAATTAAACACTAAATTGCAGAAGACAGTCTCAAAAGCTAGAGGTTAAAACTATGGAAAAAAAGGCAACAGATATGAAGAGGGGATATACATATCAAGTGGAAGGAATTTTTTTTACAAAGTAAGTTTGTTTTATACTAAAGATAATAAAAAGCAAAGAAAGGAAATTACAGAAAAGACAGTGTCGGGGTCTCTAGCCCCCCTCACTCTCCTGACCTGCGGGAGAGATGGGGAAACACCCCAACAGGGCCAAGAAAAGGAGAAGCGGAGCTCTATGTTTAGCCTTCTGAGAAATCTCCATACTGCTTTCCAGAGTGGCTGAACCAGTTTACATTCCTACCAACAATGAAGTAGGGTTCCCTTTTGGCCACATCCCCTCCAACATTTATTATTGTTAGTTTTCTTGATATAGGACATTCTTACTGGGGTGAGATGGAATCTCAATGTTGTTTGGATTTGCATTTCTTTTTTTTTTTTTTTACTGAGAAGCACTATCTCTGTATTTTATTTTATTTTTTTTCAATATACTCAGATAAGATTACACAGATAATGTAGGTACAACCACTGGAAGGTGATACAAGAACATCATCAATAATAGAAGCTACAGATACAGATGGGACGTTGAAAGTAGTTACAACTGTGATATAACAATTGTTTGGTGTAAATGAACTGAACAATTCATGGGGAGGGAGGGAAAGGGGGAGCGGTTAGGGGGGAATGAGGGACGATGTAACAGTACAAGAAATGTATCCAATGCCTAATGTATGAATCGGTAACCTCTCTGTACATCAGTTTGATAATAAAATTTTAAAAAAAGGAAAGGAGAGGGTTGATGGACCGCCCGCACCCAGCCCTCCCTCACCAGAGGACAACAGACAGTCCGGGAGCTAAGTCAGTGCAAATTCTCATTTACTGAGGTAGATCCTTCTATTAAATAAGGCACAGGAAGCAATCAGGTCAAAGATCGGCAGAAAGGGTAGGGGTGTATGTGCACCTATCTAGGGACTGTGAGGAGAGGCCTGAGCTGTCTGTCAAGAGTGGAGGGCCAAGGGACCAATCCTAAGAGGCAGCCTTATTTATATCACAGCCCACAGGACCGCCTCCGGGTTCACCATCATGTGCCATCTTGGCCGCATGTGGTCCCAAGGCTGGGAAACAGGCAGGGCCAGCTAGGACCACCTTTCCAGCATAATAGCCACATGGCCCCAGGGCTGGCATGTCCCACAAGACAGGATGTGTCACAATTTTAGTTAATTTTGCACATAAACTTAATTTAAACACAAATATTCAAATAATCATAAATATTGGCAAATTTTATTAATATATACTAATTACACAAAATGAGTTTTACTTTGGCACTTTCATATGTATCTGTTTTGATCATATTTACACCCATTATTTTTCTAGTGTAGTTTATAAATAATCCCAGTAACAGAATACTACAAGAGACACATTTTTTTCTACCTAAACATAAACATACAAGTTAATTTCTTACAATATCATACATATATGTCAACAATCAAGCTGACTAAATGATGGTATGACTAAATGATGAATAAGATTTTTTTATGTTACCCTATTGAATAATTAAAAGACAGTTTAACAAAATGAATAACAAATGCTAAAACATGACTAAGGGCCTATGAGGGATTGGGACTAATGGAAAGAAGAAAGGTATTTAAACTAGATTGAAATATCAAAATTTGGTTGCAGAGAGGCATACAATATAAAGAAAACATATTTTGAATGTGTAGAATGGAAATCATAGATCTTCCCATAGGAAATACATCAGATTGTGAATGCTTTACAATCAAGTTTAATATATACCCTAGGAATATGTAATTCCAATCTTTTACAAACTCTTACACAGAATAGAATGTGATATATATATATATATATATACATACATACATACATTGGAAAATATGATTATGAACAGTTTTACCCAAATCTGAGAAAAATGCTGTAGAAGAGAATCTTCGAATCCATTCTTTCTCCCAAACATGTAAAAAATGTTCTAAGATATTTTCAAGCTTTGTTTGTGTTGTGCTTAACTAGTCTTATAGCTTGTGTTACCTTTCATTTCTATGCCCACACTTTTTCATGTTTTGTGAAGCCTTGGCTTTCAATATGATAATAATTCTCTGTCACACATTTCTGCCTGAAACTCTATCCTGTTTGCTTAACTTTCTGATATGTATTTCTACTTTAATATTTAGTAGGCTACTCCAAATATATATTCAGGTTTGTTCTTCTATCAATGCTACCTGACACAGATTTTTCCATTTGTTAAAGTAAAATCATCCCTTAAATTTCTCAAGCCCTCAAACTTAGGAGCTTTGTTTTCTTTCTTTACCCATCAGCATTTCTATTAGGGGATCTTAAAGGTGGGCTGGCTAGCACTGACACTTGTACAAACCTTGTATTTGTAGTAACAATGATGCTTTAGATATATTAGTATTGTCTGCCTGTCTGTCTGTCTGTCTATCTCTCTTTTGTGCTGATACCAAGTCTTGAACTCAGGTACCTTAGCTATTGCTTAGCTTTCATATTCAAGACTCTACTACTTCAGCTACCCCTCCCCTCCACACACTTCTGACTTTTTGCTGGTTACTTGGGGATAAATCTTGTGGATTTTTCTGCCTGGGCTAGCTTCAAGCCACAATCCTCAAGTCTCAGCTTCCTGAGTAGCTATGATTATTAGGAATGAGCCAGTGAGGCTTAGTTCTTAGATCCCTTTATATTGATATGTCATTAAGAAAAAAATGAAGAATATTCTCTATGTCTATAAATAGGCCATTGAAGAAGCCAAATATGTTTGAAAACGTTGATTCAGCATATATTTTGTAGACAAAATAAAAGGTCAACAAGGAAAAATATACATGTAATTGGTTATATTGGTGTTTTGAAACTATATCAAGAAGATGAATTAAATTTAAACAGAAAAGTGTCTTGATCTAAAGTGCTATGGAGTTAGCAAAGTAAGTTATATGTCAATTTTCAATAGATAATTCCACTTCTGGCATAGGTAAAAAAAAAATCTTTCAGTTACTTTTGTCTCTTAAATTTATTATCCATTTCTGGCTAGTGTTTAAAACAGGAGTTACTATATGCTACTATCTGAATTTCATTGCTCAACTCCTATTCATGCCTTCAATCATTAATTTATAACTGCCTTGTTCAATAATGCTACAGAGACAACTGTGAAATTCAAATAAGGTGTAAGAGGAAGTAAGCAATAGTAAAGGAGAAGGCTTAAATATTATGTGATGAACAAATGAGAAGTAGGGTAGAGAAGACATGTTGGTTTTTAGGATAGTTAGCTTGAAGCATGGTCTCAGTCTAAAGGAAAATCCAGTCAAGAGATATACTTGATATAAAAAAGCAAACATTTGCAAGACAAAACACGATTTGGAAGTGGGAAAGAACGAGTTGAAACAATGCATGATAGTTTGTGTTGGAGAATATTATAGCCAGGAATCCTTGTTTCTGAAAAACCTCATCCCGAGAAGTAGCTAGGTGTTTAGATTGTATGGATATTAGGTTGATGAATTGAGGCATGAAAAAGAGGAAATGGAACTTTAGAGGAGAGGATTCATTTAGTGCCAAAGGTTTGGATTAAGGGCTTCCTCTGTAAAGATCCATTTAAAATAAGCTGCATTAACAAATATTCCACAACACAAAAGATCTTTAACTCCAATTTTTCAGGAGATGGAAATCAATTATGAGGATTATTATTCAAGGATACACTGGGCAAATAGTTAAGGGGATCTATCTAAAAAAAAAAGCCAGGCATGAGCCACATATGTAGTACCAACTGCATGATGGTCCATGAGAAGATCATGAAAGCAAAAATGTGAGACCCAACCCAAAACATATTTACAGATTAAAAGGATAGTGGTGTGGCTCAAGATGTTGAGTGTCTGCCTAGCAAGTTCAGAAACCTTATTTTCAGTTCCAGTACTACCAAAAAGAGCTATTATACAAAATATTTCAATGATTTTCCAAAGAGTTATAGTGGGAGTAGTCTGTGTCTGAGTGTCTCCAACAATACAAACATACACTCACATACAGATATATAAGCAATCAAATGAAAAAGGAATTCTATTTATTTTAGATTTAATTAGTATTTCCACAACGTATCTGGTTTATCCTCGAACAGCTATGCAGCTAGGATTTGAAGTGCTATTTCCCACTGTGTTTATATTTGGAAGTCATTTGTTTGGTATTCATTTTCATTACTGTGTCACTCTATCCCACTCTGTCCAATGTGAATTTCATAAATCTCTTCTAACTTACTCAATTTCATTTAGATTCATATTTCGGCCTTTTATCTATTTGTCATCTCCCCAAATTAGTTTAATCATGCAAGCTACATGGTGTTGCAGGTTCAGGACAGAAAGAAAATGGCAAAATCCTTGTTTAAAAGGTAATAATTACAAGGAAACAAGCATAGCTAGCTCTCTACCACTTGAGCCACAGCACCACTTCTGGCTTTTCTGAGTAGTTTATTGGAGACAAGGGTCTCACAAACTTTCCTGCTGGAGCAGGCTTTGAACTATGATTCTCAGATCTCAGCCTCTTGACTAGCTAGGATTATAAGCATGAGATACCAGCTCCTGGCTTGTTTTATGTATTTCTTTATCTTTACATTTGCATTGTCTTTGAAAATTTGCAAGAGTTAAGAACTTAGCCTCCAATATACAGAATACTGAAGAGTAACATATTTGTTTGGAAAGGGTCCATCAAAAAAGAAGGAATTTAGTATTTCATAAAGTAGGTTTGTTTTCCATCTTACAGTTTATTCATAATAGATACTTTCAGGATTAAACATTTCAATGTTTTGAATTTCCTTAGAAATTATTCTTTCTTTAGTAGAAAGATTTCCTGAGTGTTGGCTTCCTTAGGCCAAATGGTTTGTGATTTAAACAACAACAACAAAAAACTATTATCGGGCTGGGAATATGGCCCAGTGGCAAGAGCGCTTGCCTCCTACACATGAAGCTCTCAGTTCGATTCCCCAGCACCACATATATGGAAAACGGCCAGAAGGGGCGCTGTGGCTCAGGTGGCAGAGTGCTAGCCTTGAGCGGGAAGAAGCCAGGGACGGTGCTCAGGCCCTGAGTCCAAGGACCAGGACTGGCCAAAAAACAAAACAAAAAACTATTATCTTTGTGTAATATTTACAGTGTAAGCAGACTAATAAACCAAACACCTGTGTTCAAGGTGACTCTATTTTTGAGCTGAGTAGTGGACTATGCAACTTGATCTCATAATAATTTCAATTGAATAATTGCACAAAAGTGATTACATTTGGATGGGAAGAAAGCCACTTGTGCATTAGTTACACCAAGGTAATAAACCCAATAGCCTGACCTTTTGAATGTAGGAGAAATAGAGATGAAAGTGTTTGCTATTTTTTAATTAGGAAAACATTCCTTCTTGATTTGCTCTATTTTTCTTTTTTATCTGAGAAAGGTGTCTTTCTTTCCAATTGTTAATAGTGTTAGTGACCTTGTTCATGTATGTGTGATTCTTGTTTTTAATAATACTTTAATATACAACTTGAATTTTGAAATTAATTACTCTGTAGTCTACAGATACAAGAATCAAAAATATATGACCTTTGCCAGAAAGGAGGTCATAGTAAACATGTTTCATTCTTATTTCAATTAACTATGACTCATGTTCTTTTTCTTTTCTAAAGTAGTACTTCAATCATTAGCCTTAAATGAATTTAGCATTTTGGTAGGTAACTTCTCTTTGTTCCCTTGCATGAACATTTTGAAAATATTTTCTAAGATGGTAACTAATTATTTCTTTTTTTGGATGTAAGCCCATTGGGACACATAGGGACACACAAAGGGACGCACCAAGAGACACACAGGGACACAAAAACATCAGTACACTTGTATGTATATACATATATATCTGCATATTTATATATTTTACATTTTAGTACCTAATAATTCCACACTAAAATTTACTCTAGAAAAAATTGTTTTTCAACAACATTAAGGTTTTGTTTTGTTTTGTTCATCATGGGGCTTGAACTCTGGGCTTGGGCTCTGTCTTCTGAGCTCTTCAGTTCATGGCTGGTGCTCTACCACTTGAGCCACAGCACCACTTCTAATTTTCTGGTGCTTAATTGGAGACAAGAGTCTCACAGACTTCCCTGCCCAGGCTGGCTTTGAACCATGACCCTCAGATCTCAGCCTACTGAGTAGCTAGGATCCTGGGTGTGATCCACCAGGGCCTGGATAACATTAACATTTTTAGAATCAAATGTGAATATATCTATTGAAGGACACCTTATCTTAAAATTTCTTATAATTTGTTGGCGATCTTCATCTAAATTGTAATAGAAAAAGGATATAGATAAATGAAAATATGTCATATTAAGATATAAAGCTACCTAACTGAAAGTTAGATCCATTGTATGAATTTATATATTAACATTGTGGGGATGGATTTTTATTTATGTTTTCTTTTGTTTTGCCAGTCCTGGGGCTTGAACTCTGGGCCTGGGTGCCCATGGCTTACACTCTACCATTTGAGCCACAGTACCAATTTTGGAATTTCCTGTGATTAATTGGAGATAAGAGTCTCACCAACTTTCCAGCCTGGGCTGGCTTCTAATTGAGGTCCTCATATCTAAGCCTCCTGTGTAGCTAGGATTACAGGTGTGAGCCAAGGACTGATAGTGGTGGTTAGTTTTTTATGTGAATTTTTTCTTTGAACTGTATTATTTATTTAACTCTTCTGGATAAACACTGTTTTCCTCTTTGTTTTAATGAAATTTATCTATAACACTTTATTTATGTTTTATTATAGTTCACAGTTAGTATTTAAGTCATAAAACATAAAATATTGTTCTCAAGAAAAATAGTCATCGGTCTCGTACTTCTTTCTTTACCACTCCTAGCTTTTCCTAAAACATTTTCTTTTCAATTTACATAATAGATTCTTGGGTTAAATACAAAATCATTATTTAGTTTGCAGATAATACTAGGCTAAAGTTATTTATCTATATTTAGAAGAGATAGATATGTAGGGGAATGTGACATGGCTTCTATTTGCAATATACCCTAATATTTAGGGGAAATCCATGTGTGAAATGAGGATTAAGAATATTTTCCAAATTCAGAAAGCTGTTTTTCATCAAAACATACTCATAGCCATTTGGTGAACTTCAACTAACAGTATAAAATAATACTGGAGAGTTGCTTGTTTTGGGGCTTCCAGTTAGAAAATACGTTATTATCATTCTGCTACTTGGTATTTTTGTCATAAGCACAATTAATTTTATTTTCATATCAATTATTATTTATTTCTTATTTAAGGCATGGTTTCTTTTTAACTTCACTCTTTATAAGCCTTCTCAATTTTCGATAATATTTCAAATCACACAGATTAGAGGGTATAATGATACATCTGAATTTCATGTTTAGTACATTTTGATTAAGCCTGAAAACTGTGTTTGGAATAGTTCCTCTAGATTCTGATGATGATTCAGGTTTTGGAACAGTGATCTAGACCTTCATTCAAGCATGTTTGAGGCAGTCCACTTTGCTCAAGGGCCCTTTGTTTCAGATTCATCTCTATTGTGGACCATTAACATTTTATGCCCATTCACTGTTCATCATAGCTGGATGATTTCTGTATTGGAGAGATAAAACTCATTCCAATTTCTGAACAATTAAACCAAACGGGGGAAAAAGTGATTGGCGTCACAGCCACAGATCCCTGCTGGAGGAGAATGAGCCCTTTCTAGGAAAGCATGGCAAGCTTTGGATGGCATAGAAAAGGCATCACTGTTGTGTTCTGTGTGATACCTCTGTCCCCCTCTTGAGCCATGATCTAGATGAAATGCCCTAAGTAGATCTACATGGCTATAGAAATTGTTCCACAAGCTGATTTTCAACTGTCTGTGATTTATACAAATGGAACAATCCCATAATTGAGGGCCTGATTATCTGAAACCTTCATCTCTGCCCTCATGAAAACAATGGCAGTTTAATTAAGCTCAATTCTAGAGGTAGAGAAGGTTTCACTCTGGGGAAGGAAGAAATAATTAAGTATAGAACCAACATATGTCTATTTCAAGAAGCTTAATATTTTGAAAGAGTATCAGGTGCCAGATGACTGTGGTTTCTCACATGGAATCAGTTTAATACACAATTTTTCCAGTGTACATTTGTTCCTCACGCTCATGGCCACACACATTTTCTTTGGTAATATTAACCTGCTGCTGAAGAAAGTTTAGAAGGCAGGAGGAAAAGCAACTGTTTCTTATAGTTTTCTCCCACTGTTCAAGGTACACATTCCAGCTAAATGAGTCTATCAGAGGCAAGATCCTGACAGGAGTTCTTTTCTACAAAACTGGACTCTGGTCTGTTTTATCCAATTAGATAATCTTCCTTAAAATAAAAGAGTGCAAATACTTACTGGGCTAGACATAGAGCTTTTTTGTGTTATTTGGGTAAGGTTTTAAGAAATAAAAAACATATTGTGTCTTATACCTTATCTTCTCCAGAGTCAGAGCAGTCATCAAGTGTATTTACAATAAATAAATATTATTAATCCTCATGATTTGGGGAAGGATAGAAATGGATCAATCATGCAACAGTGATACTTATAACACAATATGTTGGAAATTAACAGTACAACTCGGGGGGGGGAGTATGGGGAGGTGGGAAGGTAGGAGAAAAGAAGGGAGGAGGTAACAAGTTTGACAAGAAATGTACTCACTACTTCACATATGTAACTGTAACTCCTCTGTACATCACCTTGTCAATAAAATTAAATTGAAAAAAAAAGGAAATGGATCAGTCAGCCCAGAAATGCCAGGAGAAAGGATATTGTTCTAGTTTCTCAGATACAACTTTAAGTAGAAACTAATTGCAATGATGATTGATCAACAAAACCCACAGCATTTAATTTGAAGAGAAATTGAAGGCTGGGCTGAAATTATTGCAGGTCCCTATCACAGTAAAGGAATCCAGCAGATACTTCTAAGTGCATCACAAAGGACCATTTCTGGATATCAAGCTCTGTTTGAGGTGACCTAAGTGATGACACAAATTTTATTCAAGGCCACACTTGGAGCCATGTGTAATTACCCAATAAAACAAAGTTACATAGATACTGTTTCTAGTGTCACATAAAATTTAAGAGACCAGAAACACCGTGTTCATTGTTCATCCTGAGACTCTGAATTCTCTTTCTTTTTTCTTTTTGTGTGCCAGTTATGAAGCTTAAACTCAGGGACTAGACTCTGTTATATCTAGCATTTTTTCCTCAAGACTGGTGCTCTACCACTTCAGTTCTTCTGTGTGTGTGTGTGTGTGTGTGTGTGTGTGTGTGTTAGAGAGAGAGAGAGAGAGAGAGAGAGAGAGAGAGAGAGAGAGAGAGAGAGAGAGAGAGAGAGACCACACGCATGCATGTGTGATTATTTGGAGTTGAGTATCTCATAGACTTTCTTGCCCAGGCTGGCTTCAAATCACAGTCCTCAGGTCTCAGCCTACTGAATAGCTAGGTTAATAGGTGTGAGCCACAGGTGCCCTGCTGAGTCTGAATTCTTGAGTAGAAGAATTAATTGGCCAATACTGAGGAGCCTTTCAATGAGGTCTCTTTCTGGTAAGTATGCTGGAAGCAATTTTAAATAATCATCTAAATGTATCATTGACTTCTATTGCTGCCTTCTTTGCTGAACTCTATTCATTACTTCTTGCTACAACTTGATTTTATCCCCAGATTCTGATTTTTTAAATTTATATTATAGATTCTATCTAGTGTCATAGCAAATGTTCACATCCCTAGACTAATTTTGTCTCACTATTCTGAATCAGAAGAGTTTGTGTGGTATTTTAATTATGTAGACTATTGATAAATTAATTTGATAAAGTTTAGATTTTCATGCTATTAGTGTATATATACTCAGAAAATACCTTTGTTATTTTGCCAGAGATTTTACTGACCAAGGAGGCCTCTGAAATTGTCAAGAGAAAGCTTGGATAATGTGAACTCTGTAGATTTGTTTCTCTAGGCTTACTAAATTATAATCCCATCACTTTTTTGAAGGCATCAGTTTGTTTCTGCCAAGGCAGAAGACCAATTTCATTTTTCTAACCATAAAGATGAATGGATGCAGCAAAAATTCAGCAATGTCTCAGATATATTACTGTACAGCTCATTGACCATTCTAGCAGTGCTTTACTTGAGAGTGATAGCTATCTGATGTCAAGTTCCATTGACAAATGGATTCCCAAACATTACTTTCAACCATGCTTCCCTCAGAGGTCATGGAAGAACTTCAGTGGTCTGATAAGACCTGAAACATGCTCTTAATCATGACAGCAATGGGCTTACCATTTATATTCCTTTTTATAAGGGAAGTTAAAGCAAGTTTCTTGTACTTTGTTTCCTTTGCCTCCAGTGGATTTACAGTAATAATAAATCCATAAGTCCTTTGTGAATACTGAAATGTTCTCTTATAAAGAGTGTCCATTTAAACATGTGTAATCTCGGTAATTATTTATAGCCTATAACCCTGTTAGAATCATATCCGAAATGGCTTAAAGCAGCACACATATTATTTATTTGCTCTTTCTTGTCCATGTGATACTATGTGAGATCTACAAAATTTGGGGGAAAATGGAATGGACTAATTAGAAAAGACAATAAATAATAAAGCATTGTTTTCTATTATTGTTAAGACTCCATGCCCTGATAAAATATTTATTTTTTACTATAAATTACCTTATTCTCCTGCTTTTCCTTCAATAGCCATTTAACTCCCTTTGCAAACTTCTGGCTTGTTTCTGCTTGAAAATCATTATTTCCTTAAGCTTTTTTAAAGCTTGCCCAGACTTCCAGACACTATTAACGTAACTTGGTAGGCACCTGTAATTTTCATAGCAGTACACAAAATGAAATGTTTTCTAATCAAAGCCAAAGGATATCTAAGTCAATAATAAACTCCAAGCTGTACTTCAAATTACAGCTCCTTTTAGAATGTCTTCCTTCAAGTACTAATTAAAAATGGCACGAAACTGTTTGTGAGAAAATAGAACATTCTGAGCAATCTGTACATTATGCTGCAGAAATGTGTTTGTTGTTTATTGACATTAGCAATCAGTTGGCACATTTTTATAAGATTTTGTCCACACGTGGATTATTTGTATCCATTATATTGGTAGATGTGTATAAACTATGAAATATTCTGGATGCTACATGAAAAAAATATCACTACATATTTCTTAGTCTTCTACATACATTATTACTACAATCTTTAGTGCTTCTGAGACATATTCAGCCAGGTCCTTGTTTATCTTTTCATGCCTTCCATAAACTATTTCCTATCTTTCCCTGGGACACATTCTAGCTGTTCCTGATATACATTATTTTCTTCTGATTCCATTTCAGTTTAGCCAGTGCTGAATCATGGGCTGGCAACAGTTTGCTGTATAGTGTTAGAAAGGTGGAGCACAAAATCAAAATGATTTGTCCTCAATCCGTTCATTACTTTATTTTTTTAATAGTATCTTGAATTGATCCTATTGCTTTCTGGTCTCTGGGGTAATGAACAGGTGATTGTAGTTTGTTTCCTGCTTACATGTTGACTCTCACATTGAGTTTAATATTTTCCTGTGTTTTTAGCTGACACTTAAGCTATGGCCTAGATGATATACCATAGAAAGAGAAAGTGATCTGCTACTACCCTTCCACTGCCTTCTCTTACCCCTTCAATTCCCTTTATGCATCACTGGCATCAGATGCAAGCATGAAGGGTAATAGGGAAATGTGTCTTAGTCTTTTTGTCTCATGTTTTTCTTTCTTTCTTTTTCTTTTACAGAGACACAAACATTAGCTTTCTTTGGGTTATAAATGTGGGATCTAATAGGTCTAGACGATGTTCTTCAATCTTATTTTCTTAACATATCTTCATTTTTTTTACTCCATTGGTCATATTCTTGATTGACAAGTAAAACATAGCTACTTTCTTTAGTGTTCATTTGGCCTATGAAAAACTATGTACTGCACCAAGTGCTAATATAGATAGGCTCCTCCACTGGCCACCATTTCGAACTCTTTTTTATATCTCTCAAGGCAGCAGTTATATGAAGCAAAATTCAAGTTATTAACTAGGTACCATCCCCATACACTTTGGGCTTTGACCATGTGAATGATGGCCTTTTGGGTATGCTCACTTGTTTGAAGTAACAGTACTATAGTATCACCACTTATTTCTCCTTGAGATATAAGTGGAATTCACCTCCATTTTCCCCTAGGTCATAAAATAAACATGACTGATTTCTATCCGAAATCTTCATAAAGAGTTGATGAAAGTGGTTTTGTGGAGTACTGAAGGTTTTCCACTTTTCTTGTAAACTATTTTAGATGTTTTAATATTCACTTGTTAGGATGAGATGTGCTCAGCAAGTATTGCTTTCAGGTGAAGAGTATGCCCCAAATCAAAAATCAGAGAGACTGATGTTTATAATCCTATTAGTGATACTTCAAATGAACTCTTAAGTTAAATAAAAGGAAAAGAAGTTAACAGCTTATCAAAATGAACTGGTGTTTCATGACTGTAATACTAGCTACTTAGGAGGCTGAGATCTGAGAATCATGGTTTGAAGCCAGGCCAGGCTGAAAGGGGTGCTATGGCTCAAATGGTAGAGTGCTAGCCTTAAGATATTGTACTCAAGGGCAGTGCCCAAGCCTTGAGTTGAAGCCCCAGAACTGGCACCAAAACCACCTTCAAATCCATCAACATGATTCACTTAATTTGATTACCCTATTAACTGGCACCTGAACAAATTGCCTTTTTATAATTGACAAATATTTCCATCAATTGCCTTGTTCACTAAACTTCAGACTTCAAGATAGAAAAATTCTTAGCTAGGGCTGTCTTTGCAATTAGGTGAGGCTGTCCTTTTCTGAGTTTTCAGTTTAATGAATGAATTGGATTTGGTTTTAGCCTGTCTCTTACAGAATTACTATTCCTAGCCACTGTTCATCCTAAGAAAATATCAGGTATTGCTCTGTCTTCTGCTAAGTATGGCTGTTCCAAATGTAGTCAATTAAAGATGCCTCGAGCATAAGCATTTTAAGCAATGAACAATATTTTGAAATATCAAAAATATCTTGCTAGAATTTAAGACATTCTTTCAGTTCCATTCAATGAGATGTATAGGTCAAGTGGGCAGAGCCTTAGAAAATCCACAAGTCTGGAACCAGCCGTGTCTGCCTAATAAGATATTTAGAAATACAAGGCACCTAATGCCATGATTAGTTCAAAGAATTCTGCAAACTTGGATTGACATCAGGTCCTTTTACTGCCTGGGATAATCAAAGATTCTGTGTAATCAAGACTCTCTTATTGACTGCCAAGCCAGGCCAGAACCAACCCACCTGAGATCAACTCTGTCATCATTACATAAGCCATATTTCCTTTCTTCCCATTTAATGTTGTTCACAGAAAAAAAAAGTGAAACATAAATTTGAAGCTAGATTTGTGGTTAAAAGGACATTGTATTTTGTTATTTAATATTTAATTATATTAAAATTCAATAGATGTGCAATGAAGAGTAGACTATTTTTTTGCACTGAGCTAGAGAAGCAATAAAATTTATAAAAGGCCTGAGTAGGAAAGTACTGAATATTGTAAGATTAGAGGGACTCTCCAACCACTTCTCAAAAAGCTGGCATTTGTTCATTACCCAATAATTTCTGTGGAAAACGTCTAGGGAGGGTATATTTTCTTCTGCAATACCAAAGGCTCTGATTATAACTATGAGTACTGTTATCTCATGTGACATATGTTCAACTTGAAGTTTTTAGAGAGACAAAGAAACTGTTTGAATTAGAATACATGGAATGGTCTTAGTCATCAATCTTGTCAAAATAACATACCCTTATGCAAATACTTGAGGCTAATAAAAGGAACTGAAACATATTTTAGTAGAAATGGACTAAATAATATTTCACCCTATTATAATAATTATGATATGAAAATAATAGGAATTTTTTTCTCCAAAATATGTATTTCTCATCAAGTGGTAACCTTTCACTTTTCCATTTCTTTTGTAAATTCATTGACTTGAACTTTTATCTTTTTCCCATTAAACGTGTTTTGGTATCATCTAGTCATCAACAAAGCTATTCAATTTTGTTTTTTTTGGTGTGTGTGCTTGTGTGTGTGTGTGTGTGTGTGTGTGTGTGAATTAATAGCAGTGTATCAGTCAACCACAATCCCTGACCTCATTAGAATTTACACTGTATGGTAAATGCATTCTTAATGCACAATTAATGGAAAATTACAATGTGTTACATTACGATATATACAATCCAAGATGAATGCCAGCTCAAATAGAAATTTCCAGAGAGAATATGGGTGTTATGAACATATGAGATAATGCATCTTTAAATAGCTTAATAACTTAATTTATCCATTCCATAACGCAAAGAAATATCAAACATAAGTTGGTACTGAAATATACAAATAAAATTATAAAACACTATGGATGTATGTGATTTTACTAACTTAAAAATAAATATTTAAGAGTGTTATATCTCAAATTTTAGAAGTTGTCTCGGTTACAAGAAGGTAATCTATAGTTGAACAGAGAAGAGTTGGCCAAGAAAAAAAAAACTTGAAGCTAAGATTGTCCTGAACAAAATGTTTGAGTTGTGACCAAGAATCCATAGGTACATGTGGAAGTTTATGTTAGGAAATGAAAAATAAATATATTTATAGAAAATGGAATAAAAGATAATAAATATCAGAGACTTCAGCAGGAAGATATTTTAAGCCATATTAAGGAGTAAAAGTTACATCCTAAGAAAAGTTATATCCTAAGGATATTAATCAAAGAGACATAGTTTCATTTTCAAAAGTGCACCCTGAAGTGTTTAAATTTTCATGACTGGGGCATACAGGTGGAAGTACAGACACACAAACACACACTCACAGATGGTATATCTATAAATATAAACATACATAGGATACATATACACACATACACACATATATACAAGCATACACACATATACACATACATACAGGAAATATGTACTTGACGTAGAATATTTTGAAGAAAACATCTATGGTTTCCAAGAAAATGATGAGGAATCTCACTTCTCTTCTGAAATATCTATAGACACTCAGTCTCTTTTTCCATTATCAAGACACCTTTAATTTTATCCTTGAAATATTGTGTTTAGAATGGCTTTTTTGAAAAACAATGATCTATCCAATATTATTCAAGTCTAAACCCAACATTTGAATTGTATATAGAGTATTCAATATTCTATATATGATTTAAAAATTAAGATCATTTTAAACTATCTCAATCCTAGTCTTAAGGAAGGAGAGTTTCAATATGATCATATATAAATAAGTGTCTTTGTATGTTGAATGATTTAAGGGATTTTTAATGAGATGCCTGCCCTAGTCTTTACTTTTAAAAGTACTCTTTTAAAGGTGAACAGATCCTTGAAGGAAGACTGCAATCTGTTGAGCATGCTATTTATACTTGAAAAGTGTTAAATTATCCTAATCATACTTATAGCAACAATCAAGATTAATTGCAGCTATATTAGGATTACTTATTATTTGTTCTACTTCAGCAGTAACACAAATCCAATTGTACCACTTCCATAATCCAAATTGTAAAAGAAAGTAGGGGGAAAAACAACTGTGTAAACCCAGTTGAAAAAGTAATCAAAATAAATCCTTAACCAGATGGTTATCTAAAACTCTCTTTTGGAAAAGGAGCGATTCTGGACAGATTGTCTATGTGTCTCTCTGGTGGAAGTGGATTATCTATTTTGAATTGGATTGTGATGACGATGACCCTATTCTAAGTAAACCAAATCTCTTCAACTATGTAATGAGATCAGGAGGAACATTCAGACTAAGAACAACAGATTGCAGTAGCTTACATTATTTTGCTAATGCTTTTTTCCAGCCTCTTTCTTTAATGTATAGAATAGATTCTCTTTTATTTTTCCTTGCAGAGATTTCTCTGTAATTCTGGGTGCTAATTATTTTTTCTTCTTATCTTTTTTTTTTTTTTTACATTTTTATAAACAGAGCTGAATGAGTGGCAGGAAGCTGCGTAATCTGTCTTACAAAAAGGTGATATGGAAGAGCCTAGAATCTTCATTTACTGTGCAGCAGGTTTACAGGGAACTGCCAAGAATAACATTCAGATGTGTGTGTGTTTTCTCTTTTGTTTCTTTAGGCTGTGAGAAGGCAAAAGTTGCTTGAACAGAGTATCCAGTCCGCCCAGGAGATTGAAAAATCCTTACATTTAATTCAGGAATCCCTTTCATTCATTGACAAACAGTTGGCAGCTTATATTGCTGACAAACTGGACGCAGCACAAATGCCTCAGGAAGCCCAGGCAAGTACAACTAACAAAGAAAGAGCTTCTGTTCTTTTGTTTTTAATTATTTCCACAGGATGTTGCTGATTTTCTACCTTAAAGTTGATTCCATTACTTGTATGGAGGTTTCTGGATTGACTGATATGATTATTTAGGAGAAAAGATAAAAGAATTCTTGACTAGTTACGCTCTTCTATTTTTCCAAGTATGAAAAATAAATAATTGAAATCAAAACACTGAAAGATAGAAACACTGAGGCTTAGTATTTTCAAGGTTTTCCAACTACACCAAAGCTGGAAGAATCCCATAGAAAGTCAATAGGAAATAGGAAATAAAGAAATATTTTTTGGCTATCAAATCATCTCAGTTTTCATGTAATCACAAGTCATGTGATGTCTTTCATTTTGTAAATTAAAATGTTACAAGTAGTTAATAAAAAGTTAAAAATAGATTTGCTTCTTATTACTACTGATTATGCCATATATGTTCCAATTAGTACACTCACAACACACACATAAGTAGTGTAAATTATGAATTGTGTTAACCAGATAGTTTTTAAATAATAATTACTTTATTGTCAAAGTGATGTACAGAGGAGTTACAGTTTCCTACTTAAGGCAGTGAGTACATTTCTTGTATAATTTGTGACCTCCTCCCTCACTCCCCCCCCATTCCCTCTCCCCCTGTGAGTTGTTCAGTTTTTTTTTTTTTTTTTTTTTTTTGGCCAGTCCTGGGCCTGGGACTCAGGGCCTGAGCACTGTCCCTGGCTTCTTCCCGCTCAAGGCTAGCACTCTGCCACTTGAGCCACAGCGCCGCTTCTGGCCGTTTTCTGTATATGTGGTGCTGGGGAATCGAACCTAGGGCCTCGTGTATCCGAGGCAGGCACTCTTGCCACTAGGCTATATCCCCAGCCCAGTTGTTCAGTTTTAACCAGATATTTTTGACTGAGAACTTAAATAACATCTAAATTGATATGAAGACAAGTAAATTTAGACTATATCTAAATATAATCTCATATTGAGAAAGGTTTTAATTGCCAAATGGTTGTTTATAAATGACACTAAAATATATGTGAAGAATCATAGGACATATCATATGACATTTAAATAAAATGTCATAAATAGTAGTTATGAAGCTACTTTTCAAACCTTCTCTACATGTTGTGGACCCTATTCAAATATAACTTAGAGCCTGTTGCTGGTGGCTCATGCTTGTAATCCCAGCTACTCAGGAGGCTAAGATCTGAGGATTGCAGTTCAAAACCATTCTGGGCAGGAAGGTCTGTGAGACCCTTATCTCCAATTAACCACCAGAAAACCAGAACTTGCTCTGTGGATCAAAGTGGTAGAGTGTTAGCCTTGAGCAAAAGAGCTCAGAAACAGTGGCAAGGCCTATGGCCTTGCCTTCAAGCCCCATGACTGAAAAAAAAAATGTGTATGTGTGTGTAACTTAGATGCATATGGAATGATATAAAAGAACATTAGCGAGAATCTACAAATCCTAAAATTTCTCTTCCTAGCTGGGAATTTTTGAAGTAAAAGGGAGAAACAATAGCAAATATACTTGCTGATCTTTACCTCTCCAAAAAATCTGATCAAGTTCCCTGGTGTTCCAGCTACACTCACATAGGCTTTTGTAAAATAAATGAGATTGAGAAAGATATCAGCGAGTTGGGAAGGATTTTAAACTAAATACAGAGTAGTTCTACTTTGTTTTTTTTTCAATTTAGTGGATGTCCTCAGAGGAAGGTTGGAGTAAAGAATTCTCATAATGTTCTGAATGGAAGTAAAGAAAAATGTAAGGAGATAAATGTTAAACACTAAAATTAAAATGTACACATGAAAATAGTTAATTTTGAGAGATACAATGAAAGTATAAGTAGCAAATGTTACATAGATTAAAGATTGGCTTAGAAGAAATTTGAAAGATTTTAGAAAAACATTGAGCAGAAAAAGTTATAGTGTAGGACAAAATGTATATTATTTTACTTAGATACAAGTACATGAGACTGGAGCTGGTGGCTAATGCCTATAATTCCAGCCACTCAGGAAGCTGACATCTGAGGATATTAATTGGAAGTCATCCTGGGCAGGAAAATCTGTGAGACTTTTGCCTCCGATTAAATCACAAAGACGCTGGAAATGGAATTGTTGCTCAAGTGTTCAAGCACTAGCCTTGAGCAGAAATTCTCAGAGACAGTGCCCTTGCTCTGAGTTCAAGCCATAGGACTGACACCAAAAACAAGAAAGAAAGAAAGAAAGAAAGAAAGAAAGAAAGAAAGAAAGAAAGAAAGAAAGAAAGAAAGAAAGAAAGAAAGAAAGAAAGAAAGATGAAAGAAAGAGGGAGGGAGGGAAGGAGGGAGGGAGGGAGGGAGGGAAGGAAGGAGGGAGGGAGGGAGGGAGGGAAGAAGGGAAGGAGAGAGAGAGAGAGGAGAACGAGAGAAAAGTAAGAAGGTAATAGTGCCTGATTCAATAAGCGTAAATATACTATAATGGTTTCCAGTTATATAAGATCAACATTTGTTCTCAGATAAAAATTTGTGTAAATCTGTTTCAAAAAGGGATGTTAGAATACCAATTAATTCAAATCTATTTTCTATATATTTCTTATTTTACCTGCATTTTCAAGGTATTACTTGAAAATGAATCCTCCTTATTGCTAACATGCAGTATTGGAAAATATAAGGCACCAAATGCTATTGAAACATTGTTCTCCCATTCTTCATTGGAAGATGACAGCAAATGAATTTCTTTCTGAACAAAATTATCAATTATTCAGAGTAACATAGACTTTTATTTTCTAATGTTCATTTGAAGCTTCCATGAAAGAGATTAGTAGAGAGTAAACAAGTTGCCTGTGAAATAAGAACTTAAATCATGTATATCAGCCACAGCCCCCACTTAGAATACTAGCAAAAAAGCAAAACTATTTTATGTGTGTGAAAGTTAGGAGAGACATATATTAGTACTTTATATTAACCAAAACAACCCAAATATATTTCTTTAAATGTAGAGAAAATTCCATGGCTAATCAAAAGCCTAGTGGACTTTGCTTTCTCCTTTCATAAACTGAATAGTATTTCTATTCATTACAGAGAAGCAGGGTAAAATGCATGGCATTATCCTATTTAGTGTTCTTTTCAATATGTGCTCACATTTTCTGTCAAATACTGTTTGCACAGATTTGTGGATGTCTGCCTCCACCGTGTGGTGTACTGATAGTTTTGCTACTAAATTTTAATTTTAGTAAAGACATATTTTTCTACATTTTAGGATTAAGATTCTCAAGTACGTATATTTATCATCATAAAAGAAATGTATATGTGTAACATTCTTATGGCTCTATCCTTGGTGTATTAAAAGTAAACGTAGAACAAGAAGCTTCCTTATATTCTTATTAGTATTTCTAACTATAGGGAAGAAAAGTTTTTCATTTCTTCACCATGTGGTTTAATCAGTTAACTGTTGTGAGCTTAAAAATCTCTGTCTCTTTCATTTGAATTTTATTGAATTTTAATACTTTTTAATTAGTTTTATAAGCTTGCTGGAGTAAAGCTTTAACTTTTTAGATTATAAAGCCAATATATTGCAATAATACTAGAGCATAGGTTGACATGGAAGTATTTTATTTCTGATAATAGTACTCAGTCAATCTTAACTGCTATGACTAAAATCTGAACTTCCAATGCCAGCCCACTTAAAAAGAGATTTCTGTGAAAGTGCAATGTTGAAATGATAACTAGTGATAACAAAATAAATGTTAATAGGAAACATTATCTAGAAAATAAATATATACTGTAGATGGTGAAACAAAAAATGTGTCTTGTAAAAATACTATGATTAAAAAATAAAACATGGGGCTGGGGATATGGCCTAGTGGCAAGAGTGCTTGCCTTGTATACATGAGGCCCTGATTTCTATTCCCCAGCACCACATATACAGAAAACGGCCAGAAGGGGCGCTGTGGCTCAAGTGGCAGAATGCTAGCCTTGAGCAAGAAGAAGCCAGGGACAGTGCTTAGGCCCTGAGTCCAAAGCCCCAGGACTAGCCAAAAAAACAAAACAAAACAAAAACAAAACCTAAAACATGATTGTTTCTTTGAAACCATTTTAAAAATGAAGTTCCCTTGTTCTGTTAACATAAAAGAAACTCATAGCATGAATCCATCTGCTCATGCCTTCATTTCCCACAAAAATATACTAAGAATTTAATTTTAACAATTAATATCATCCAGCAGAAATAATCCCTGTATCCAAACTGCCTCCCAGACCAATCACGCTTGACTCAGTTATCAAAATATTAAGAAACTCTCAGCTATCTTAACATAGCTAAATTTAAGCAGTTTAGTTTATTTCACAGGTGTGCAGGCATCCCTATTGTGTGATAAATTTGTCTGTTTTATGCCCCAGAATGTTATCATTGGATCATACTGTAATTCTGATTTTACTTTTTGAGGAAATTCTATATAGGTTTCCCTAGTGGCTGCAGTAATTTACATTCTCACCAAGAATGTGTAAGCATTCTTGCCTCCTTCTTTCTCCATTATCATGATCATTTGTCAGTTGTTGATTTACTTTCTTTATAATCATATAATCACATCATTCTAATTGGTGTGAAAGGGAATGTGGATGTTACTTTATGTGCATTTCCTTTTTAGCTAAGGGCATTGAACTTTATATGTTTATTTGCCTTTTTTAACATTTGCTGGAACTGAGGCTTGAACCTATGGCCTGAGTATTGCCCTTTAGTTTTTTTACTCAAGACTGGCACCATATCACTGAGCAAGCTCCACTTCTAGCTTTTTTAAAAAATTTCATTTTATTTTACTGTGAAGGTGATTTACTCAGGGGTTATAGTTACATAAGTGAGGTAATGAGTACATTTCTTCTCAAACTTTGTTACTTCCATGTCGGGGTCTCAGGCCCCAGCGCTCTTCCAGCCCTTGGGAGAGACAGGGAAGCTCGCCCCAACTGGGGCAGGCCAAAAGAGGAGAAGGGTCAAAGGACCGCCCGCAGCCAGCCCTCCCCCCCACACACACACTGGAGGACAATCAGATGGAGTCCGGGAGAATGTCTGCCTGCGCAGTTCTTGCTTTATTGAAAGAGCTCTGCTCTTAAAATAGGTCAGAGAGCAGCAGGAAAGGGAGGGGTTATGTGCACCTGTCTAGGGACGGTGAAGGGCGGCCTGAGCTGTCCGTCAAAGGTGGAGGGCTGAGGGCTGGGAATATGGCCTAGTGGCAAGAGTGCTTGCCTTGCATACATGAAGCCCTGAGTTCGATTCCCCAGCACCACATATATAGAAAATGGCCAGAAGTGGCGCTGTGGCTCAAGTGGCAGAGTGTTAGCCTTGAGCAAAAAGAAGCCAGGGACAGTGCTCAGGCCCTGAGTCCAAGCCCCAGGACTGGCAAAAAAAAAAAAAGAGGTGGAGGGCCGAGGGACCAATCCTAAGAGGCGGCCTAATTCTATGTCACAGCCCACAGGACTGCCTCCGGGTTCATCACCAGGTGCCATCTACTTGCTGTGATGGAGTTATTGTAGTAACATAAGTGGGAGCTTTATCCTCTAAACAGTCAAAAAGCGGAAGCAGATCTCTGTAGGCAGGTGAAGCCAAGGCCTTAACCAGTTAATCTCACCTAACAGTTTTTGTAACTCCATTAAAGTATAGGATGACCGGAAGGATACTTGAGGCTTAAGGGGGCAAACAGAGTCTAGCCTAAGCTCGGCCCCCAAAATCTTAAAGGGAGGTAAGGTCTGAACATTGTCATTGGATATGTGCAATCCTCCCCTTTGTAGGATTGTCTGTAGCTTCCTATAGGCAGCGCCCAACACCTGGGCGTCCGCCGCCCCAATAATGATGTCATCCATATAGACATATAAAATATTATCTGATTGGCTCTGAAGGGGTTGGAGGACCTGTGACACATAATGTTGACAGAGGCTAGACTGTTAGCCATACCCTGAGGTAGTACTACCCACTCATATCTTTGGTCCCCTGGTAGTTAACCAAGGGAACAGAGAAGGCAAACTTCTCACAGTCCTGTGGGTCAGGAGGAATGGAAAAGAAGCAATCCTTGATGTTTATTACAATAAGAGTCAGATCCCGAAGAATGGAGGGGATCCATGGCAGCCCTCATAAAGGGGTGCCTGTGGGAATCATCCGCTCATTAATTTTTCTTCGGTCCTGTAGCATTCTCCATTTACCTGAAGCCTTTTGTATAACGAATACAGGACTCTTCCAAGGACTTAACAATGGTCTAATATGTCCTAGGGCTAGTTGTTCTGATATTATTTCCTTTAATCTTTCTAGTTTGTTTAGGGGGAGTGGCCACTGTTCCACCCTCACCAGGGGGCCTTGAGCCATTGAATGGCAGGGATGGTAGGAACAGTGCCCTCTAGGATTGGGGATAAGGCCTTGTAGGAGAAATGGGAGTCTTCTACCCCGAGGCCTCAGAAGGAGGCACTCCCTGAAAGTCGTTAAGGTCACCTGACAGACCATGATCTGTGGTGATAAGGGCCTCAGCTTCCCCCAAAATATCCTGTCCTAGCAGATTGGTTGTTAAGCCAGACACCACCAGGGAGAATGTACTTCTCCCTGACCACTATCTACATCCCTCCAGGTGAGCCAGTCCCTGGTTTCTTCAGACCTAGTGTCACCCCCGACCCCCAACAACAGAAGCCCAGAGATCAGCCTCCATTGTGGGGGGACCTCCTCTTTTCTTAATATTGTCCCATCTGCTCCAGTGTCAATCAAGCATCGGAATCTTTTCCCTGCTATAAAGATGTCCATTTTTGGCTTACTTCCCAGGATTATTGGGACTGTCCAGTGGGCCCTAGGTGCGTCACTAGACAGGGCACCTCCGTGGGGTAACGGGGCTGGAGGGCACCCCACTACCAGGTTAAAGGCTTTCCCTCAACATCAAATTTGGACCTACAATCCTTTCGCCAATGAAGTCCCTTCCTGCACCGGGGGCAGGGTGTTCTAGGAAGCCCCTTAGCCTGGCCTGCGAGTTGTCCTTGCGAGGCACCAGGTCTTACTAGGCATGTAGGACAATCTCTCTTGAAGTGTCCCTGGCGGCTACACCCATAACAGACCCCTTTGTTTGCCCTACTGGTAGAGGCAAGGGCGGACGCCTCAGTGAGCGAAGCCGTCAGTGACTGTGTCTGGTGGGCCTGAGTACTGACATCCTTGCTGGCAACTATCCACCTTTCCATAGATCTGTCCTTCATTCCTGCACAGGCTAGTTTGTTGTCTGTGGTCATTCCCCCCCCACACCAAGACCTTAGCAAGCTGGTCCCGCAGGGGCCCAGGAGGGAACTTCCTCTGGAGGCTCCTTTCCACCCTGTCAATAAAGGTGGCAAGGTCCTCCGTAGCCCTGTGAGTAATTCCTGATATCAGGGGGCTCCAAGGGGCCCTCCTCTAACCTTTCCCATGCTGCCAATCCCAGGGCCCACACCTGCTCCTGATAGGGGGCAGGAAGAGTAGCCTGTTGGAGGCCTGTAGAGTACTGACAACATTTCAAAAGTTATGGTGACTGGGGGATCGGCAGCTTGATTTCCCTCAGCCTGAGAATGGCATTTGTCACTAAAAAAAGCACACCACTTTAGGTACAGTGGGCTAGAAAGTACGGCCTTAGCTAAACTCCTCCAATCTTGGGTGGTGCAAAGTTGATAAGCCAGGCCGTAGAGGAGGGTTTTGGCCCAGGGAGAATTAGGTCAATCCTCGGAAACTGCCTTTCTAATTTCTTTAAGATCCTTGGCTTCCCAGGGGTACCACCGGGCCAGCCTAATGCATCCCAGGTTAACATTTACTGGGAAGGCCCTGCATGGTAGGCGTGACCGCAGCTACGAAAGGCGTCTCAGCAGGCTCTCTCAGGTCCACTCAAGATGGAGGGGAGCCTCCAGTGGAGGGGGTGTGACAAGACGGCAGAGGCCGCCCCCCACCTTGCTCATCTGCCACGTGTCCCGGGGTCGAAGTGCTAGGCTCGGGGACCGGGGGATTGGGCCAAGGCTCATCTATGGGCTCATCAGAGTGAGGCGTTGAGCCCCTCTCCTCCTGGGCAGCGGGAGGACTGTCTCCCTCCCATTCAAGACGTTCCCCCGCAGATCCTTCCCGGGCCGAGATGCTCCCCCTTAGGGGGCCTGGGGAAAAGCAAGCCTTAAGGGCCAAGAGGATTGGGAAGACTACGGGAGGGAGCTCCTCTGCCAAGTCAAATTCCTTCTTCTTTACCTCCCATGCTACGAGGTTCCAAGTAACCCAGCTAAAAAGATTAGAGTCTCCCAGCCAAGGCGTGTCGCATGTCAAGGTTTCCCTTTTGGCCTGGGAGTCTGAGATGTCTAAGCCTATGCTCTGAAGCATGTACTTCAGCACTCTAAGTGCCGGATCATCATGCTGCATTTGAGATTGCCCCATCTTCTCTGGGAATACCTTACCCCTCGGAACTCGCTTGACTTGGCTCGCCGACAGCTTAAACCTATGCTTCCTCGGGCCCCGCATTGGGCGCCAGATGTTGGGGTCTCAGCCCCCAGCGCTCTCCCAGCCCTCGGGAAAGACGGGGAATCTCGCCCCGACCGGGGCAGGCCAAGAAAGAAGGGTCAACAGACCACCCGCACCCAGCCCCCCCTCACCGGAGGACAATAAGACAGAGTCCGGGAGAAATGTCTGCGCAGTTCTCACTTTATTGAAAGAGCTCCGCTCTTAAAATAGGTCAGAGAGCAGCAGGAAAGGGAGGAGTTATGTGCACCTATCCAGGGACAGTGAAGGGCGGCCTGAGCTGTCCATCAAGGGTGGATGGCCGAGGGACCAATCCTGAGGCAGCCTAATTCTATGTCACAGCCCACAGGACCACCTCTGGGTTCATCACCAGGCGCCATCTTGGCCATAAGTGGTCCCAAGGCTGGGAGACGGGGCCAGCTATAATCAACTTTCTGGGTTCAGCATAATAGCCACACGTGACCCCCCGGGGCCGAAAGACAGGCAGGCCAGCTAATTGCCTCTTAATAATGCAAGGCATCCAGGCAGGCGTGCCCCACACTTCCACCCTCATTTTCTCCTACTTTCCCTCCTTCCCCCCAACTCCCCTTCTCCCAAGTTGTAAAGTTCTGAATCTCATGGACTTTCCTGCTTGGGCTGAGTAGCTAGGATTCCAGGCATAAGCCATTGGGACCCACTGTGCTTTTGTTCTTTTCAAAACTGTTCAATTCATTTGCCATGTATTAATTGGATTGTATGTTCTTTTACTGTTTGTTTGATGAATAGCTTTCAAAATATGTATTACTTTTAGGCCTCTCATACTTCTGACCAGTCCTATAAGAACTTATTCTTTATGAACTATAAGATCCTTCTCTACATTTTTGTCAGACTTTCATTGAGAGGGAGTCTGGAGTAACACTCAAACTACTAGTGATTGCCTCTCCTATTTTAAATATCTCCTTATTGTAAGAAATCAGTGAAGATAGAAAATATAGCTGAGAACTACTATGCATGTGTTAGTTTAGACCAATAAAACTTTCATTGTGGGAGTTTGAGATTAAAGTCAGCAAGATTTTCTAATTTTCATTTTTCCTAGTTCCAAGTATATAGTACAAGTATAAATTAGCTGAATTATTTTAAGGATCACTGTAATATTTTAATAATTAGCTGCCTGTATATCTCTAATTGTTAAACTTATGAATATATTTCAGAACATACTCTTTTTTCCTTTTCGAATAATTTTAGATTTTGAATTTCTAACATGTAAGACAACCTAACATGGACAACAGTTAAAATCATCCATATCATTATGTGTGGGTGATGCACATTTTATAAAGGACAATATGATTATTATTTGGATTATTACTCCGAAGATATTGTAGTCACTTAAACTATTCTAAATCTTTTATCCCACAGATTTCTTTTCTTATTTATTTACTTTTTGGCCAGTCCTGGGGCTTGAACTCAGGGCCTGAGCACTGTCCCTGGCTTCTTTTTGCTCAAGGCTAGCACTCTGCCACTTGAGCCACAGCGCCACTTCTGGCCATTTTCTGTATATGTGGTGCTGGGGAATCGAACCCAGGGCCTCATGTATACGAGGCAAGCACTCTTGCCACTAGGCCATATCCCCAGCCCCATATCCCACAGATTTCTGTTTTCATCTTGTGGAATCTCCCACATCATAGATTTAGCTGTATGAATAACAGAAAGAATGTGAACTAATTTACAAAACAAACAAATGTACAATGTATTTTTATAACAGATTAAAGTTATTTACACTAAGTTTGCCATCAGATCTCATTTGCTGCATATGAAGGAAATATATTTGTATGATCTTTTTATTCAATAAGAATATAAAAAACAGTAAACACCTACAATGTTTCATTCACCAAACTAGGACTTTGGCTTGATTAAGCGAACACTGTAATTCTAATTTCTTCCTTCTTACTTTGCTTCTCTCCCATTATAATTGTGATTATAATTTAGTATCAATAAAAAAAATTGAAAAAATTGTTTTAAACAAAAGAACTTGTTAATTTAAGCTGATCACATTTGCTACACATCAAAAGAATTTATAATTGAGGTTGTCCTGTGTTTGTTGAAGAAACTAAGCCTTTAATTCAGTTTGAATGTATTTGGTCTTATTTAAATTTAAACTTTCTAAACTATCAAACTCAATGGCTTAAAACAAAGGATGAAATGCAGATTTGGGTCTGTCAGATTGCATTTATGATTTCATTAGGGAATAAAACAGATTTTTATAATGTAAATAGGCATACTTGCTTGCCAAATGACTTGGAACCCTCTAACTTTATACCCTACTTCTCTGATTTATGAATTAGAGTGTATAAACCCTCCAGGGATTTATTGAGAATTAATATGAGGATTAAATAACCTACCTAAATATGAAAATGAGGAAATAGATAAGAAATTTCAGTTCAAATGTTCAAACTGATACATCCATAACAGAAATATATTTTCTTCCTCACTCAACAAAGGAAATCTGACAATCTTGCTAATTTTCAATCTGTTCTCAAACTTCACTCCACATTGTTGCATCACTATTCACAACTAATTATTGCTTGCCAGTTTAGAATGATTATTATTTTATTTGGACCTGTTGAATTGGAAAAACCATTATAAGTAGGACTTGTAAGGATGTGAAAGTTTGGAAACATGCCACAGCTTATGCAGTACATTTTGGGAACCTACACATTATTATATTCTCATGGAAAGTATGATGATGAAATGTACAGTTTTTCATATTACAAACTAAGAAATGTTCATCTTAAACTGCAAATAAATTATTCTACCTCATTTGAACAAGTCTTTACAGCACGTTTTTAAAAAATTTATTGTCAAAGTGAAATACAGAGGGGTTAAAGTTTCAAACGTAAGGCAGTGAGCACATTTCTTACCTAACTCCTTATCTCCTCCCTCATTTTCCCCCCGCCTCACCCCAACCAATTCCCTCCAACTACTTAATGTAAAGATGAAAGGAACTAATAGCATCATAGAATGATGACAAATACTCTGAATATTTTGAAGTAATTTAAATGGGCCATTTTTTTCCAAATTACCTCCCACACAAATGGATATTTATTTAAAAAAATAGTTACTAGTGGGAGTTAATAAATCAAATTGCACATCCAGATTATACTGGTCACCTAAATAACATGGTTAGTTTAAATTATTTTCTAGTATTTATTATCTAAAATTAGTGTATATTTAATTTAATTTTTTTTCTTTTCATTGTCTACCCCCATTTCTTCTTACTCATGTTCTAGAAAGCAAGGCCAGCTAATAGATGCTCAAGAAGTATCTTGCAAATTTATTTAATTCCACAAGGATTTTTCTCACAAAATATGTGTTAACAGAAATATGATCAGCACTGTAACAATTTTTAAAAAGTGGATAAGTCTTAAATGACTCTAGGCATTTTGCTATTTATAAGATAGCACAGAAAAAATATGAATGTTAAGAAATTACTGGCTAGGGCCTAGGAATATGGCCTAGTGGTAGAGTGCTTGCCTCGTATGAATGAAGCCTTGGATTTGATTCCTCAGCACCACATATAGTGAAAAAGCCGGAAGTGGCGCTGGGGCTCAAGTGGTAGAGTGCTAGCCTTAAGCAAAAAGAAGCCAGGGACAGTGTTCAGGCCCTGAGTCCAAGCCCCAGGATTGGCAAAAAAAGAACTTACTGGCTAAACAAGTTTGCCATAATCATTGAGAGCCAAGTTTCAATGGTAAAATAGTATCAGAATATCATAATGTTAATAGTATCATGATATCTTCTTATCATGGCTTATGACATTGACAAATTTTGAAGTTTAGAAGACACTTCCAAAGTATTATAGCTACACAAAAAGAAATTTGGAGACAGTTGCAAAAGCTCAATAGCTATATGCATATGATCAATATATCATGATGTTTATTGAAATGAATCCATGAAATGGAAACAAGGTTGTTTTTATTTTAACTTTTCTGGGATTTTTGGGTGTTGGTTTGTTTTTGTTTATCCCATTTTGTCACTGTTTTTGTTTTCTGTAATTTTGTTTTATATGCAAGATTATCTGATTTGGGGATAGAAAGAGGAACCACAGAAATGGTGGGACAAAGGATGGACTAATTCAGCAGTAGGGTAGGGAAGTTAGAAGGGAAAAAACTGGGAGAAAATATGAGAAGAGGTGACATTGATAAAAAAGAAATGTACTCGGTTTTTGTTTTTTTGTTTTTTGTTTTGTTTTTTGTTTTTTTTGCCAGTTCTGGGGCTTGAACTCAGAGCTTGAGCACTGTCCCTGGCTTTTTGCTCAAGGCTAGCACTCTATCACTTTAATAATTACTGGTAAGTACCATACTCTAACTTCTCCATGAATGGCATATTTTAAAATGATTACCCCCATGCGAATGTGTTCAAACGCACCCATTTTGTTTTATTAGGTCACGATAAATGCGTAAGATACAGAAGGCTCTTATTTGTGTTTCAAAAAATATTTGAATAGGTTAATGGCTATAGTTGTGGCGTTAAAATAAGCTATAACTACAAATGGACACATGAGATCCAAAATTTAATTTCTAGGAAATAATCGTTCTGAGGTTTCTAATCTACTTAGAGGATTGTTTTTTTACAAACAGTAGTAAAAATGCTGTGTAAGTTTCTTCATTTTTGCATGTGTTGAACAATTATATAGTATAATCTGAAACCTTTGAAAATTATTTTCCCACAATCATAATTAAAATTTTGTTTATTGCCATGCTTGAAAAGATGTTATCGAATACCTCTTAGCATATTTTACTTCTTTGAATATAATTACTAATTTGCTGTTGGTTTCAAAATTACTAGTCTAATTGATGGGTTTTTCCATTAATAGTCAACAGCAGCAACATCGTATCATTTTTTTTTCTGATGTATTTTTCAGTTATTTTGTCTAGAATTATTTTCTTTTTTCACCATCATAAAAGCTCCAATAATTGTTCGATATTTGTTTATCCTATTAACTACTCCAGACTGCTACAGCTTAATTTTACTTGCTATTTTCTGTAATTAATTTGATATATGAGAATAATCTGAGGAGGCTAAACATGATAAAAGTCTCTTCTCAGCTCTGTTAATTATAAAGTGCTGTATTGGAAATGTTCTTAATAGTTGATTGATATTTTGTCCCAAAATTTTGCCCTTAACTGTCATTTTTTGAAAAACTCATTATTGTAAAGGTGATGTACATAGATTGGGATTACAGTTATATAAGTCAGATAAAGAGATCAAGTTTTCTTTGAGATCAAACTTGGTGTAGAGCAATAGTCCCAACTTACTACCTGATTGAGGAGTTAACTGATTTTATATGACGTCAGACTAATAATTCCACAAGATCACTTGTGTCTTCTTTAAACACTCATAATCCATATTCTACTATGTTTGTAGCAATAATTTTGAAAATTTATAAGTGTAATGGCCATTTATAGAAATAATCTTATTTTGATAAAATTTTCTATCCTGATATTTTCTTCTAGAAAAGCAGAGATTTTTTTTCACTATGATCATGGTATCAGAAAAGATGATGTAATGATTTTTTTAAATTTTAATAGAAGGATTTTTTGAATAAGATGTCTATTCTGAGTGAAAGCTTCTATAATTATCTGTTATATAAACAATTCACTTATCTATTTCACAATAAACCTATCTTAAAATGATATGTATTTTTAATCACATAGTTCTAAAATACCAACTCTGACAAAGTAGATGGTAAATGTATCCTAAGTCTGAGCTGAAAGTTACTATTTGAATGAAAAATTTGTTAATTTATACAGGTGCTATATTAATATAGCTACACAAGTTCACACAAATGTTTGATGTGGTCATGGCAATATTATCAGTGGTTTCTTTTCATGTTTCTCTATATAAATAAATGTAATATGTATACATAATGTGTATACACATAATATATACACACATACATATAGTTAAAAGACTATATATGTATATAATTTTCTCCCCTTGATTTTCTGAAGGAATGTTGAAAAGTTTAAACATATATACAGATTGATATAGATAGATAGATCAACAATGCTTATAGATATATAATTTGAGCCTTCTTTCTTGATATTTCTTTGTTTCTCTCATCAGTTTCTTCTCCCATTCTCCACCTCTGTTAACTTTTATCACTTTATTTTAAACCTCTCCTGTCAACGCCAATCTCAATTATCCTAATTGTCAGCGACAGCAAAAGTCTCATCCTCACAAGGAAACTTGTAACATCACTGGAAATTCATGGGTAAAGTTTGTGCAAATAGCTTGAACATGTGGGCATATATTATTTCATCTAAGTTTTGCTCTATTGTATATACAAGAAACTCCCAGTTAGGCTGATTGAAAACCATGGCAAAGTTCAAAATGATCTGATGCTTTGCCCATTGTGCAAATCAGATCCATAAAATATATTGACATTATTCCATTCTGATGATTTAATAGTATCAAGTGAGAAAATTTAAACTACTTGCCTTTCCAAATTATCCTATCCAAAATTATCATTTTATCTTACTTTGGGATTTTAAAATAAAAGGCCACTCCTCTTCTTGGAATACTTTACATTGGATATGACTTTGTTAGTTTCTTTTTCCTTACTTTCCTTTTCTTTATATGCCTTGATTCTGATTATCATCTTACATTAAAAGAAAAATCTTTCACAACGTCTTATACATACACGTCTGATTGACCTGAATTTCATTACCATGAGTCCAAAACTTGAAAAATCATTCAAATTATTTTCTAAGTATGCTACTTGTTCTTTAATCAGGCTTTAGCCCTTCAAAATCTGCTCTCATTACACACAGACTGATCTAACCAAAGTGTTCATTGACAAGCTAATGTACACTTATTATTACTTGTCTCATATGATCTCTCAAAACTGACATTGCTGATTTCTCATTCTAAAAATCATCACATCGCTTGATTTTAGTGGCATTCTCTTTCTTGGTTTCTTATTTTCTTCTGATAGATTTTTATTTGTACTTTTGGTGGGTTTCTTTCTCATTTCCCTTAAAGTCTGTTGTTCTCCATGGAGTTTTCCCTTCCGACTTCTCCCTCATATTTACAAACACTGCAATACATATATATATATATATATATATATATACACATATATAGGATAAAGTTACATTGTACATGGTCCACCTTCCTCTTCCTCTGTCTTTTGCTCTTCCTCCTCCTCCTCCTCCTTTTCTTCTGTCTCTTAATCTCTCTTTCTTAAACCAACACACACACCCATCTATGGTGATGAATAAAATGAACACTTATTACAAAGTATTACTGATATATAGTAACATTTTATATTTTAAGTTCCATCATTTGCTTTGAATGTCAGCAGTAAATTTATTATTTATCATTTTTATCACTTACTAATTTTCATTATTAACTCATACAAGCTATATATATATATATATATATATATCAATGTAGGTCAGTGTCAAATTTTTACATCATGTATTTAGCAGTCCTTTGTTTACCTCTCAAACTCATTCTATCCTCTAGTAATTTCTACTTTACATTGAGATTGCCCTTGTTTAGCTTCCATGTGTAGGACCTATATACAGTAGTTGTTTGTACTCCATCTGCTTTTATCCAACATAATGTCCTCCAGTTCCAGCCATTTACAATTGATATGACTTAAACCTTATTGTATAATACTAAGTAATGCCCTACAATTACAGTATTTTATCCATTCTTTTGTTGTTGAGCACATAGAATGATTAAATACCTTAGCTATTGTGAATAATACTCTAACCAACAAGAATATGCATATACATATTTTGTATACTGACTTGTATTCCTTTGGGTATATGTCCAAGAGTGGTATAGAAGGATCATATGGTAGTTCTAATATTAGTCTCCAGAGGAATCTCCAAACAGATTTCCATAGGCACTGCACTAATTTACTTATGCTCCAAAATTGTACAGCGGTTTATTTAAACCAGCAATGGTTACTTAAAAATTTTGATTTATTCTAACTGCAATGAGTTTTTATTTACAATTCCTAATGGTTAAAGATGAGCATTTCATTTCATATTTGCTGATAATTTGTATCACCTCAATTATTTGTTATTTAGTTAGTTTAATTTTTGTGCCAGTACTCAATCTTTTCCTTATTATATATCTGTTATTGTCAAAGTAATGTACAGAGGAGTTACATTTACATATGTAAGTCAGTGAGTTCATTTCTTTATTAATTTAACTCTTTTTTTTTGCCATTCCTGAGGCTTGAACTCAGGGCCTAAGCACTGCCCCTGGTTTCTTTTTGCTCAAGGCTAGCACTCTACCACTTGAGCCACAGCAATACTTCCAGCCTTTTCTGTATATGTGGGGCTGAAGAATCGAACCCAGTGCTTCATGCATGCTAGGCAAGCACTCTACCACTAGGCCACATTCCCAGCCCAGTGAGTAGATTTCTTATCAAACTTTTTACCTCCTCCATTTTTCTCACACCTTCCCCTCTCCCCAGTTCTCTCCCCACCCTTCCCTGAGATGTACTGTTGGCTCACAGCATATTGTGTTGTAAGTATTGCTGTTGCATTGGTTTGCCTTTTACCCTTCATCTCTCCATTTTGCTGTTCCCTTTCCCTAGTTCTGATAAACATACATATACTACCCAGTGTACCAAAGTCAGTTACAGTGACAACAGGGATAAAAGCATGGGGAAGAAAGACAAACGAAAAGGGCACAGTTTCATGGAATACGTTGGAAATAACATCAAAGATAAACCACTTATTGGCAAATCTTGTAGTTCATTTCTCTTAGGATCATCTTATGTGATCCTATATACATTGCTATAGAGCCATTGTGCTTCTATGCTAGGACTATCTTAGACAAGTACTAATTGTTTCCAATGAGTGAAACCTCTTGAACTCAGGTTCTCAAATTCACATTTGGCTTTCTCATTCACCAGTGGTATTCCTCCACTTGAACCACACCTCTGCTTCTAGCTATTTGCTGGTTAATTGGCAATAATAGTATTAAGGACTTTGCTGTCTGGAATGGCTTGCAACTGTGGTCCTAAAATCTTAGCTTCCTTGTAGCTATAAGTGTGAGCCACTGACATTACTTATTTTGAATCTTTTGAGAAATGTGTATGAAGATTATTTGCAGATTTTAACTTGATTACTTCCTTTAAGTTTTTTGAGTTACTTTTATATTCTGGATACTAATTATTTGTTACATAAATTGTTCATAAGAATACTCTCATATTCTATAAGCTGCCAGTTTTACTTCTGTTGTTTAGACACTTTTAATTTTTATTATTTATTTTTGGCAGTTGTAGTTATTGAACTCATGGATTCACTGCTTGAAATAATTAGAAGCTTCTAAATTTGATGTAATCAATTTGTTTATTGCTGCTTTTTTCAGTGCTTTTGGGATTTTTTTCATATAGAATTGTTTTGAAGTGCTTTTCTTATATTTACTTCAAGTAACTACCAAGATTATTAAGTATTTGATCTATTTGAGTTGAATTTTATACATAATGAGAGATAGGAGTCAAGTTTTAATCTGCATATGGCCATTTCCAGTTTCTCTAGCATCATTTAGTGTAGGCTCTCCTCCTTCAAAAGGGATATTTTTGGTGCCTTTGTTGAGAATTAGTTCACTATGGATGTGCATATTTATTTCTGGAAGTGCTATTCTATTCCACTGCTTTATCATTATTGTAGTCTACTGAATTATTTTTCTGCTTTTATAGTAGTAACTTGCTGTACTCATTACTATGGCTCTATGGTATGTCTTGGAAACAAGGATTGTTATGTTTCTCGCTTTATTCTTTTTTGTTCAAGATTGATTTGTTTCTTCTCAGCTATTTCTGCTTCCATAGAAGTTTTATAATTTTTTTAGTTCTGTGAAGAATGGCAGTTTTGACCCTTGTCTCCCCCTCCCTAGTTTTTCTCCCACTTTCCTTCCCCCTCAAATCTCACCCCCCAGAAAGTTATAAAGACTTATGTAACTGTAACCCCTCTGTACATCACTTTGACAATAAAGTAAAATTAAATAAAAATTAAATTTAAAAAGTTTCAAAAATTGCATTTTTATTCTGATTGAGATTGTGTTGACTGTAACCTTTGGGTATTATTAACATTTTAACAATATTGCTTCTTATAATCCATGACCACGAAGGGTCTATTTTATGCATTTTTGTGCAGTTTCAGTTTATTTCATTGATAGATTCTAATTTTCTTTGTGAATGTCTTTTGCTTCCAAGTTTAAACTAATTTTAGATCTTTATTGTTGTGGCTATTATGAATGGGGTTGATTTCATGATTTCCTTTGTGCTACCACTAATGAATGGTGCTCATTTCTATGTAGATTCTAAGTCCTTGAACTTCATTAAAATCATTCATCAGTTCTAAGAGTTTCAAATTATAAAGTTTATCTTCATCTGCAAAATACTAGAAACTATTTGTATTAGTTATCATATTTATTCCTGTGACAAGTACCTGAGAGAAGCAACAACAAAGGAGGAAGGTTTTATTTGAGATTATAGTTTCAAAGGTTTTATTACTCTTTTACTTTAAGATTGAATCAAGAAACAGCCTTATGTTTGCAGGAAGAATCTGTGTACCTCATGGTAGTCAGAAAGCAGAGAGGGGAGAATGACTGAGCTAGCATGCTTGCTCTTTCTCCTCTTTATTATATATGGACCTCCAGCCAAGGAACTTTGCAGCCCACATTCAAGGCTGATTGTCCTTCTTAGTTAATTGTATCTGGAAACACACACACACACACACGCACGCACGCACACTGTGTGTGCGTGTGTATGTGTTTTACTAATCTCCAGGGCACTTTTAATCCTATCAAGATTAATTATCACAACATTCATTAAGTACCTGAAACTATTTAATTCTTGATTTCCAAATGTATTTCTAGTTTTATTCCTGCCGAATTATTTATACTGTTTAATTCCCCATCTCTACACCTTGTTTTCTCATAATTTGAAATGCCTTGGTTTCATGGGTCTGTTGCCTTCATTTTTTAGTATCTTTTTGAGGACTGTTATGCAGATGAAAAAGCCCCAAATAACTGAAGCAAAATAAAAATATGGCAGGAGATTTGTCAGAAGCAGCTAGGGATGTTTTGTAGATGGCACAAGCAAAAATAAAATTTTTACTTGGAAAGAAACTAACACTTGTGTTCTGGGTATTACTAACAACCATTTATCATTATCTGTAATAGTGTTCTGTATTGAAAAAGCTCAGTTGGATTGTTCTCTCTTGGAATATCTAATATCATTACAGTCAGTTGTTGGCTGATACTGTAGTAACCCGAAAGCTTAACTAAGTTAAATGTCTAATAAGACTCACTCATGTGGAACTGTCCCGTGAAAGCTCAACTAGAATGGTATCCTGGAACACCTGTAGACTTTCTGTGGACACTAGTATTCTCAGAATGTGTTTTGTTGGGTGGAACATGAGGGAGCCCTGTTAGCTTTGTAGAATGACATAAACTGTCAAGGGAATTAAGAACTTCTGCTGTAACTGGGAAAGCATCACTTATGCTATAATCTATTGCTTAAGGCAGTAAAAGAAAAGGGAGCCAGATTTAAGAAACTGACAAAGAACAAAAAGACAAACCATTCAAAAAGCAACACTTAGAAACCATTTGGTGTAAACCAACTGCACAACTCTTCAGGGGAGAGGGAAAGGGGGAGGCGAGAGGGGGAAATGAGGGAGGAAGTAACAAGTAGAACCTTTCATATGAATCTGTAACCCCTCTGTATCACAGTTTGACAATAAAAAATTGGAAGAAAAAAAAGAAAGGGAAGAAATAAACTTCATCTATTGATGGGGAGGAGAGCTGTTGTTGTATCCATCTTTGGAAATACCATCTACCACAGCCTGACTGGAAGTCATAAATATTTTTGTTACTCTCTCTTTCTCAGTGGTTTAACAACTTTCTTCTCCCTTTACTCTTGGATTCTGCTATTTCTTAATCGACATTGCATGGTACTAACTTTGTAAGCATACTTTTCCAGCATATCTGACACAATATCCAGAATCCACAGAATTTGGCCTGGCTTTCTCATGCCAGATTTCAATTTGTTTCAGAGGCTCTGATAGACGTGTCTTGTACTTGCCTTATCCATGGCTTGGTAATGGCAGTTATTATATGGCATACACATGGCTGATATTGGTTCAAATTTTTAGAGGATTAAATATTTTCCAGATGAAATGTCTTGACTATAAACCCCGTACAGCATATTCTATTCCTACAAAGTTTATAAGACTTCTATTTTAATATCACTTCCCCTTTTATATCGGTTACCTACCCTGTATCAATTTACATTATGTATTCCTTTTACATTTTTTAGATTGTTGAGTAGCTTCCAAATTCTATACAACCTGAAGAATAAGACATCATTATTTCTTATGCTTTAACCAACTGATGAATATATTATATTATTTAGTAATAAATACGTATCTCATTGATCTTTGCTCTCATTTATTTCAAGGTAGAATTTTAATCAATTAAATACTTCAAAATCAATTTTGCATTATAATTGTTAGTAGCAATATTATGTATTGAATATGGAGATACGTCTGTAACTTTACATGCGCAAATTTTCATAGCTATAAATTTATGGCCTAAATCCTAAGAAAGGCCTTCACCACTAAACCAAAGATAATAGGATATTTATCATACTCAATCCACGATCATATTTTTTGTAATAGCCTGTAAGAAAAACTAGTTATTTTCTATTAGTACCAGAAGTGACTTCCAGGGGTGGAAATTAGTTCACTGCAATATGCATCATACATGTTTTGCATTATAATTTTATAGATGCAACAAAAGCTAATGATTGTTTGTCCTCTAATTGATTTATGATAACCTGATTGTGACTGAATTTTAAACCTGAGAAATCCTTTTACTGTATCTGACAGCAAAATATAAATGAGTTGTTTTGGTACAGTATAGGTTTGATATATACTTTCATTTTAAAAGGCAAAGTTCTGGATGAATATTGAGAGTAAAGCTAAAATATTCTCATTGAGTATAGAAAATATCTAGATACTTCATTTAAATTTCAAAAATTAATAGCTGTTGAAAGTATTATTTAGCTATCAAACCAAAAAGCTGAGACATTTACATTATTTTTCTATATTATAGTTTCCCTGAAATGTAATTGCAATATAGCACAAAAAGACTAAGAATCACCATCACAGTATATTAACATTATCAATATGCCTTACCTATTTCACAATTAGCTTATTTTTGAAAGTTAATAGCATTTATCAGATTTGACTATAATGTCAAATATAAGACCATATAAACTCTTCATAAGAAATATAAATAAAATTGTATATTGCAAGAAAATGATATATGAAATATGTTTGTTATCGTTGAGTCAAATGACCATTTATTTTAATAATAATACCAATTGTGGAGAAATAAATCATTTCATTTTTGATAATTTATCATAGGCCAAAGTAGCTATTATCATTTTAGTGAAAGCTATATTGTTAGCAGTAGTTTAGAAGAAATTCTGAATTCCATCTTCGTGGAAAGTGAATTGTCCTTTGAAATAACTTGCAGCGTATGCTGACTGATATTGTTGTTCTCCCAACAGAAAATACAATCGGATTTGACAAGTCATGAAATTAGTTTGGAAGAAATGAAGAAACATAATCAGGGGAAGGATGCTGCCCCAAGAGTTCTATCCCAAATTGATGTTGCACAGGTATATTTTATTGCATCAACCTAGGAGCTTGTTTTATTCCCTATTAAAACATAGTCTATTTATACACATTGATTATTAGTAAAATTGAGATGGAGGGCATAATCTGAAACCGATAATGTGATGTCTATCAATATGTACTCTTAATTGGTGCAAATTTTTGTGCTTGTGCCAACCCTGGGACTTGAACACATGGCCTGGGTGCTGCCCCTGAGCTTTTATGCTCAATGCTAGTGCTCTATTAGATGAGGCACAGCTCCACTTCCTGCTTCCTTTCACATTTTTTTCTAATTAATTGGGGATATGAATTTTGTGGACTTTCCTACTCAGGCTGGTTTTGAAACACAATCATCAGTTCTCAGTCTCCTGAGTAGATAGGATTTCAAGTGTAAGCCAGCAGATATTTAGAAAAAAAGACTGTTTTTATTTTCTTTTTGTTTCCATTGATATATATCTGACAACACTGGAAATAAAAGAAAATATTTTAATAAAATTATGCCTGGATATTTTACAGAAGGCAAATTTAAATTGATACCTCATTACATTGTCTTTGCAGAAAAAATTACAAGATGTCTCCATGAAGTTTCGATTATTCCAGAAACCAGCTAATTTTGAGCAGCGTCTAGAAGAAAGTCAGATGATTTTAGATGAAGTAAAGATGCACTTGCCTGCACTGGAAACAAAGAGTGTTGAACAGGAAGTAGTACAGTCACAGCTAAATCATTGTGTGGTATGTATATATGGTTCCCCTTTGTTTTCCTTCTTAAGAAGTATTTAATCATTTTCATTTATAATAGAAAAATATTTTGGTAACTATAGTAATTATAAACATTTTAAGATAAACAACAAAAATGACACATGTATTTAGAGACAGGAACTTTTTCAAAGTAGTAGTGAGTTGATGCCTTTGCTATAAATAGATTTTTGAATCTGTAATTTTGTCATTTAATTTTGTCAATTAAAATCATATTTATCCTCTTGTTAATTAATTTTAGGAAATAATTTAAGACTATTGCTAATTATTATGCTTTTTCATATTTTGTTTCAGAATTTGTATAAAAGTCTGAGTGAAGTGAAGTCTGAAGTGGAAATGGTGATAAAAACTGGACGTCAGATTGTACAGAAAAAGCAGACAGAAAATCCTAAAGAACTTGATGAAAGAGTAACAGCTTTGAAACTACATTATAACGAGTTGGGTGCAAAGGTAAGCGTGTGGGGGTGGAGGGTAGGGGGTGTTTGAAACCCCCCAAAATACTTGCTCCTTTCCACACTAGTGTTACATGTTAATGTTAGTAAATTATGTACAGAGTTTCGGAAATTCTTTATCTAATTCTCTCCTTCGCTCTTCATATGTATATAATGTAGGTATATTCATGCCTATGTAATTCATATGAATAAAAGTTGAGTTTACAACCATTGTGTTTATAGCCATAAACATGGAGTTTCTGCTCATCAGTTTAGATGTAGATGTAAAGCTTAGGGAAGTTTCTATTGGTCCATTAGATAGTTCTAAAACTGTTTCCTTGTTCTACATTTTCCTCCTTCTCATAGTATAAATGTACTCTGGGTGAATTAAAGCTTGGTAAATATTATAAACTCACTAACCATTTTATATGTAAGTTGAATACAGTTCACACTTTCCACAAAGATTATGTTTGGTTTAGTCTAGTTATCACATGAAGATATGTTTTATATATTATAAACGTTGTATAACTCACCACACTTGGATAATAGGATGGATAGGCAATTAAGTGCTATGGTTCTATGATAAAAATTTGTATCATTGCATTAAATAGATACTGATGACCAAATTCATTTTCATCTAACTGTTGATTAAAGATATTTCCATGTTTGTATCTCTTCTTTGGAAGCTGTGTACTATCTAGGGTAATTGTCTTATTTCCACCAACTCAAACATTTTATGTAGGTTTAGAGATTTAGTGGGTTAAAATGATGACAAATTATCTTTATTCAGTTGATTATTTCCTTACTAGGAAGATTATCTTTTGTATAGTATAATACAGTTTGTCTACTTCTTCCATTACTGCCTATGTTTTGAGGTACTATTCAAAGTATCTACGCCAATACCTACTATATCAATAAGGTATTTCCCTGTTTGCTTATAGTCATTTTATCTGGCACAACTTATTCAATTTTGAAGGGATATACTATTTATACCTTACAGTTTATAATTCCACTATCTTAAAGCTGAAATCATTTCTTGATGAGCATCTTCTTTTAATTAAAAAATTGGAGGGACAAAAATATTTTCTAAGTTTACAATTGCAAACATAGACTATTATCGATGCCTTTTTCTTTTCATGCCTTAATAAGAGTAGATTGCTATCAAATAACAAAATAAATATCTTAAAATTTAAAGCTATGAAAGTGACATTTAGTAGACTATTAGAGCACTAAATTTATTATTATTAAGGATTTAATGATTCTCATAATCATATAAAGACACATTTATCTCTGAAAGTACATATTTGAGCTCTTTTTATTTTAATCAATTCTTCATTAGTAATATTATTAAAGCAAAGAGAGAGCGCTAAGAAATCTGTTTTCAATAGCATGACACTATGCAGAAACCATAGGCCAATGTTTAGTTTGCAATGAATATTAATTTAGAAACATTAATGATTAAATAATTATATACTAATACTATCATATAAAAATGCTATGAAATGTACTCTTGACTAAGAAAAAGTCATATATGTATTGAACTTTAAGACATTATGCACAACATTGGTTTTGTATAAAAAAGGCAAAGGCTGCAATGACTATTTTATTCCACCAATTTTGTATAAAAAGAGGAGCCCTTCTATTTTAAACACCTTCAGAATTCACATGGTTATACCTGCCACCATTGTGTTACTCTTGTAGTGATTAGCTCAGACTACAGTAAAAACAGAACACTCTGGATGTCTTAAAGAATGAGAAGTTCTAAAATCCTGTGGTCTGTAAGTCTAAAATCAATATTTTAGTTCATCCTATTTCGAATAGGAATCCTCATTCTGTGCCAGGAATAGTCTTTTCTGGCTTGCAAATGTACTCTTTTTCATCAGATATTAAGAGACAGCTCATTCCATTTACTACCATATTTATTTAATGTCATTTACTTCCTAAAGATCAGATATACTGATTCAAAATACAGTCATATTAGGGCTATGGTTTCAACATAAGAATTTGGAGTAGGATAATTCAGTCCATTCACTTTCTTACATGAATAATTTTGTTCTTTCTTTCTTTTTTAAAAAAATATTTAGTTATTGTCAAAGTGATGTACAGGGGGGATACAGTTTCATACATAAAGCAGTGCATACATTTCTTATCCAACTTGTTACCTCCTCCCTCATTTATACCCCTCCTACCCCCATTCCCATTTCTCTCTCTCCCGCCTGAGTTGTACAGGTGGTTTACACCACATAGTTTTGTATGTATTGCTGTTGCATTGGCTTTTCTTTTATTCTTTGTCTCTACATTTTGATATTCTCCTTCCCTTCCGTAGTACAATACATGTATATACAATATCAAGGGTACCAAAGTCAGTTACAGTGACATCAGGGGTAAAACCATGGGGAAGAAACACCAAAGAAAAAGGCATGTTTCCACATTGGAAATAACAACGATAAACCACTTGTTTCCATAACTCAGCCACAGTAGCTCAGTATCTATGTACCTGTGACACATAAGATGACGCTAAGCAAAATGAACTCCGAGTTAAGAAAACAAAGTGGTTTACCTCTTTTTAGGGTTTTATTTATTTATTTATTTTTCTTTATTGTCAAAGTGAAGTACAGAGGGGTTACAGTTTGTAAGGCAGTGAGTACATTCCTTATTCAACTTGGAGGTATCTTTCTTTTTAAAAATAATACCAATATTGGGGCTTGAATACATTTTTTTTTTGCTCAAGGCTAGCATACTTGCACTTGAACTACAGCTCTACTTCCAGCTTTTTGACTTGTTAACTGGAAATAGGAATATCATGGACTTTCCTGCCAGGTTGGTTTTAAACCATGATATTCAGATTTAAGTCTTCTGAATAGCTAAGATTGCAAACATGTGCCATCAGCACCTAACTCAGTTTTGTTCGTTCTTAAAAATGCATTAACTTAACTTAATTGTTCACTGAATTAAGAATAGAGCAGTTTCCCATATATAAATTTACTAATTTACTTTATTGAGAGACAGTAATTTTAGCACTCTTGATGTAATAATTATATTCTGTTTTAGCCATTTTTACGCTTTCAGTTTTGTGAAAGTATACATAAATAGTACTCATATTATCCCCAAACTACAACTGTAAGTATTTGTAAAATAATGGTTGTTGAAAAATTTTACTGCAGGTGGCACTCTATTAAATTATCTGTTCCATATATACACAGAGAAAGTGAAAAAAATCTATGTTCCTTAAGGTGGCACTGTTTCCTGTTTTATAAGAACCTAAGCTAGATATAAACAAAATAAAATAAATAAAAATCAATAATGCATTACCTCTGAGAAGATAGAATTTTTTGAAATATGGAACTTAGAATCCTTTTATACCAATAGTGCATTGAAAAATATAACCATGCATAGAAACACACCATAAGGATATTTCTTTTTCTTTCATATACAAATAAAATCCTTGCAGTCCAAACGGCAGATGGTTTTAATTCCCTTCAAGGAAAAATAGAAGGGAAAATCTTTAGGAAAAAAAAATGATTTTGTAGCCTCAGCACCTAAACATTTCCTTCCTTCCTTCCTTCCTTCCTTCCTTCCTTCCTTCCTTCCTTCCTTCCTTCCTTCCTTCCTTCCTTCCTTCCTTCTCCCTTTTACCCCATCTCTCTCCTTCCCTCCCTCCATCTCCCTCCTTTCTTTATCTTTTCTCCTTCCTTTTTTCCTTCCTTCCTTCCTTCCTTCCTTCCTTCCTTCCTTCCTTCCTTCCTTCCTTCCTTCCTTCCTTCCTTCCTTCCTTCCTTCCTTTCCTTCCTTCTTCTTTTTCTTACAGTACTGAGGTTTGAATAAGGGCCAGATTGTTGCTCTACCACTTGAGTCATACCGCTAGCCCTAAAAATGTACTAAATATATACATCCTCCTATTAAAGGGAATAATAAATTTTGTTTAATATTTTGAATTTGTATCAGGGTTTCAGGGTATTTTTAGCATTTGAAAATCTTGACAAATTTGATTAGTTTTACTCATTTGCTAAGATTTTTTTTTTCACTCTTGTGACTGGAGTTTCCTTTGTGTTTCATATGCATGTGTGTGTATGTTGATGCATATGTATTCAGTGTTATCAACTATGGTCAGGACATGCACTTGTGTTGTTTAATGATGTTTATTATTACTAGTTAAGCCAATGTCCTTGCAATTTAGAAAGATTTGAAATCTACTTCTCAGATCTTCTTTCCATAAATACAAATCTATTTGAGTTTTCTTTAAGAGTAAGGTAATAAAAATCACAACTTTTGTTGTATACCTTTTAGTATAAATTTTTATTGAGCCTTTTCTAGAGAGAAATCATAAACAAAAGAAGACACTCTCCATCTACTGTATCATGCTGCCTCAAATTGTCAGAATTTAACCTCATCACCTCATTATATGCCAAATATGGGTTTCTTAATTGATAGATGTCGTAAACTAGAGGAAATGAGCTATCTTTGTTTGACACCAAGATCATAGGGAAATTGACATTCTTCAGAGTATCACAGAACCCAGTATGCTTATGCTCTATCATTCCACCTCTGCAGCCAAACATTCACATCTAATGTTCAGATTTTCAGCCTCTATAATTGAAAAACTTGTTTAATAATTTTTACATAGTGTAGACATAACAAGGAAAACAGAAACAAATTCATCTGAGTTGAAATACTTCCTCTAATTTCTACAGTTGATATTTCATAATTTTACATTGTAATTTATGGTTTGCAAAATTCTTTATTTAACATATAAAATATACTTTGTGAGATGGTTCTTTGTTCTGGGAAAAAACGAAGCACACTAGTATAATAGAAAGAAGTATAAAGTACAGAAAATCATTTTGCGGAGCTGAAATATATTTCACTTTTGCTCATGGACTGATGTGTACTTATGAAACAATCCTGGGTATGTTAATAAACCAAACAACACACTAAACATAATATAAGGAAGGGGGTGTAGAAATATGAATTTTCCATTTCCTTTTTGAGAGTGTGGGAAATTTTTATTTATTCATTTTTTCCAGTCCTGGGGCTTGAACTCAGGGCCTAGGCACTGTCCCTGAGTTTTTGTGCTCCAGGCTACCACTCAACCACTTGAAGCATAGCACCACTTCTGGACTGACTTTTCTGTTTATGTGGTACTAGGAATCGAACCCAGGAGTTCATGAATGTGAGGCAAGCACTCTACCACTAAGCCACATTCCCAGCCTGGAAAATTTATTTTTTGTTTATTTTATTTATTTTTTTTTGGCCAGTCCTGGGCCTTGGACTCATGGCCTGAGCACTGTCCCTGGCTTCTTCCCGCTCAAGGCTAGCACTCTACCGCTTGAGCCACAGCGCCGCTTCTGGCCGTTTTCTGTATATGTGGTGCTGAGGAATCGAACCTAGGGCCTCGTGTATCCGAGGCAGGCACTCTTGCCACTAGGCTATATCCCCAGCCCCTGGAAAATTTATTTTTGAGGGACTTGATTTTATACATTGAGAAGCAGACCACAGGCAGGATTAAGTTGGTATTTTCTTCTTTGAAAAGAGTGGAAATTTTGGTTTTGCACTCATTATTTTTATCTTATTTGATCAAACTTATGGAAATAATAGGGCTTAATGCAAAGGTAAGTCATTTCAAAGGTGTAATGAGAATGAAACTGCTTCTTTAATGATTATTAAATCAAGAGAAATATTCTTATTCCGTGTTGATACTTTACTGACGATAGAAAGCCTCATTTGTATATCATAGATTGCAAACCTTCTTGTCTCTCTTTTTGACAAATGACTACAGGTTTTCCACAACTAATGGATTATATCTTTAGTTTGATTTCTCTTTTTTTTTGGCCAGTCCTGGGGCTTGAAATCCGGGCCTGAGCACTGTCACTGGCTTCTTTTTGCTCAAAGCTAATATTCTACCATTTGAGCCACAGCGCCACTTCTGGCTTTTTCTGTATATGTGGTGCTGAGGAATTGAACCCAGGGCTTCATGTATATGAGGCAAGCACTCTACCACAAGGCCATATTCCTAGCCCTGACATATCCTTTTTGCTATAAATTTTACCCACAAATTATTTTCCATTTATTAGAGACAAGTTCAGTCACCTTTTCTCTACTATAACAGAAGACATAAAATGCTGTTTTTTCCAGACACAGTAGCTTCTATGCTCAAGAATGTTTTTACTTACTATTAATATTCATAATATATAATATCCTAGTGTATAACATATAAGAAAGTTATTATTTTTATTTATTTACTTATTTATTTTTGCCAGTCCTGGGCCTTGGACTCAGGGCCTGAGCACTGTCCCTGGCTTCTTTTTGCTCAAGCCTAGCACTCTGCCACTTGAACCAAAGCGCCACTTCTGGCCATTTTCTGCATACATGGTGCTGGGGAATCGAACCCAGGGCTTCATGTATTTGAGGCAAGCACTCTTGCCACTAGGCCATATCCCCAGCCCCAAGAAAAGTTATTTTTAAATGACAGAAATATGAAATTTCAAATTAAGTAGCTTACCTGAATGGAACATTAGTCCAAACTTATATTTTATTACATTTTATTTTTCTGTTACCTTTTAGGTAACAGAAAGAAAGCAACAATTGGAGAAATGCTTGAAATTGTCCCGTAAGATGAGAAAGGAAATGAATGTCCTGACAGAATGGCTGGCTGCTATAGATACAGAATTGACAAAGAGATCAGCAGTTGAAGGAATGCCTTGTGATTTGGATTCCGAAGTGGCCTGGGGAAAGGTAAAATCTACGTTACTGAGGTTATTTTTAATATATATGAAAATACAGGTATTATAATTTTACAAGGATATATTGGTGTGTAACAAAAATTGAAGTATAAATATTACCTGGCATTACTTTTTCTTCTTCAAAAATGAATCAACTATTTAACTCTATGCTTTAAGGTCATAATAAGGCCATGGGCAAGCTTTAGTGAAAATAGGGGATTAAACAGGTTATAAATGCTTTCTTAAGCATACCTCCATCATTTGTCAAAAACTCAAGGCAGACATTATTCACTATGTTCTGCTAGCTTGTCTAAAACTAGATTGACCCCACAACCATAAAGTAGACAAGGACACAGTGACTGTGAACAGTTGGTGTGGACAAGATTGAAAGATTCCTCAGCACATTGCCAAGGTCATAATCAGAAAGAATCTCGCAAGACAGGCACTATCATTTCTATCACCAAAGGGCATAGGTCCACCTTTCATCTTCAGATGGTACGTTCCTGCCATTTCTCTAACAACCATTCAGACATTTATGGCTGCCTAGAATTTAAGGTCAAAATATTCGTGGAATTTTTTTTACAGTTGATTTATTACTATATTATTTGAAATTGTGCTGATACCAAGTAAGTAGGAAATAGAGTTGTTTCCATCTTTAACTTTTCCAAGTCATTAGACCATTTAGAGAATAGTAATCATAGATTATCTAACCTATCTCTTAATATGTCTTTATGACTGTATTAACTACATTTGTGCTTTATTTTTAATTCAATATGAATATCCAGATTGTTCACATTAGGGAAATTTAAGTGCATTATTTAAAAGCTTACAATCATATGAGATAACTTTTTCATCATATACATTTAGAGGATGAGTAATTACAAAATCTTATATAATACAATTATTCAAATAAACAGTCATGAATGAAGTGCCTTTTATTTTCATTCAGAATAGGTTTCTAGTGGTAAATTACTAAATTAACATTGCTATTTCCAGATACCATATCGTATGAGGTTATTATAATAAGGAAAATCCAGAGAGTACAGGTGAACAAATATATTGGCTTTATTTTTAACTTTATTTCAAAGCATATATTACATTTCTATTTTCTTGCTTACATTATAGTGATTTGGATTCAGAAGCCAAATCCAACAACAATTATATGCTCTGGTATAGTGTGAGTTACTGTAAGAAATAAGCCCAAATTGCATTAACTCAGAGAAGACAGAGGTTCATTTTTTCCCATATAAGATCAGTAGTTCAGAGTAAGAGAAGTCGCCTTGCTTCTTGAAATCATCCCTGGGATCATTTTCAACGCATCATTTTTCAATATTCTGTGCATTTATACTCTCAAGTAGAGCTTGCTCACCAGAACCACACCTTAACTTTAGCCTACAAGGGAGAAAAATGAAATGTAGGATAACCAGTTCCTTCTTGAAGATGCCTTATAAAGCTTCATGTATTATTTCTGCACTTATCCATTTCTGAAAACTTACATAATCCTATTTATCCACTAGGGAGCATGACTAAATAGGATCTGTAGGCAAATAGCTGTATATTCTGATAAAAGGATCTCAAACCAGTATGGATAAAAAAAAAAATGTGTTCTGGGGGAGAAATATTTTAGCCAGAGCAGTATCGTACCTGCTTTTTACATCATCAGATAAAGGCCTGCAAAACCTGGCTGTCTATAAAAAGTACATGACCCAATTCCAGCAGTTCTTACCGTAAATATCCATAAACAAACTAAAGTACCACAAATATTTATTATCTATTAAAATTTGAAATATCATAAAGCTTATATTGGGATAAATTAAAGGATTCATGATCATCATCTGGGCTTTCCTTTTAGGATTATCCCTCTTTTCACCATAGATAATATTTCTCCTGTTTTCAAACTGAGCAGATATAATAGATTTCTAGGACTGCTGTAACAAAATACTGCAAATTAGTGGACTAAACTATAGTAATTCTCCAGGCTTCATGTGCAATATCAAGGTGACAGGTTCAACTGATGCCGTTTCCATGGGTTTGTGGATAGATATATTGGTGTTCACATTCATTTTCCTTGTGTACATTTCTTCTTTTGAGGACAATAGTCACACTGGATTAGGTAATGCTATAGTTTCATTATAATAAATTTACCCCCTTAAATACCTTATGTCCAAACATAGTCACAATCTGAAATATGGCCAATTAAGGATTCATCATATGAAATTTGGAAGAATACAATTCAACTCATAATAGTGGAATTGTTCTATAAATATAATGTGGAATGCTGTCATGATGGCATGTAAAGGAGTTAAGCTAGATTTGAAGTGAATTTGAATAATGGATTCTAATTTACAAGTAAAATAGGAGAACATTTCAAAGCATAGCACATAAGCATTATACATTCCAGAATCTCCATGAGGTCATTGACTAACTTCCCTAAGGATGTATGTTTATGAAAGTTTTACCTTAAATCATTAAAGTATTGAGAAATATTCTCTAGTTTCTAGTTTATTTTTTTCATAGAATAGACGAGTGGTTTAGAGGTATATTTGCTTACCAAATCCTCACCTCCTCAAGCGGTAAATCTCATGGGCTCTGTTGAAGGATACATTTCCCATTAAAAAATATTGATTGATCTTTTAAAAAGAGTATATTAAATACACTAGCTAATCATTCCATGTATTTTTGGCTGAGTGGAGGCTGAATATAAACAGTGCATTTTAAAACTGTATATTTGTAATGAATTTTTCTTAATTTTGTTAATCTAATGAACTTGTGATTATTTTACATATGAAAACATTACACTAAGTAAACACGAATACACAGAAATATCAGTTTCCCACAAAGAGATTGATTGACCTTTAGTTTACCTAAACAAAACCTTTCAAGTATATTCGCTACAGATAAATGTGTTCAGTTCTACACTAGTTTAGATTAATTAACTTGATTTCTTAATCAAATTCTGGGATAAATACGTAGGATGTCCTAAAGAAATAAATAGTAAAACCGGATAAGTATGAATAAATTAGAAAATAAGCAAAAGGGAACTTTCAGACAGAAAATACATACTTTGCCTTGTTCTCTCTATCCTGTAGATGTTGAAATTGTAGGGAAAAATCTAATCACAAATTAACCAGGCAGAGTGGCTGCTTCCTAGCAGACTGTTGTAGATTGGATATGAAGTGTCCCACAGAAGGTTCATATATTTAGGGGTTGGTCCCAGTTAGGTAGATTTTTCCTTGGAAGAAGACTAAATGATGGAGGCAATAATTCCATCAATGGCTTAATGTGGATCCAAATTGCATACACTATTAAGGAGGTAGGGCCTGGTTACAGGGGGTAGGTCACTAAGGACATTTCTTATGACTGGCCTCTTAATTCCTGGCTTTCCCTGCTTTCTTATACCAAGCCTTTCCATGTTTCTGTGTTGCCATAGATCTAGAAGCAATGGGGCCAGGTGATCATTGTATAAAATAACTCATACTATGAATGAAAGTAAACATTTATTTCCTGAAGCCAGTTTGGTCAGGTGTTTTGGCAGTAATACAAAGTGAACACAAGGACAAAACCAAGATACACATTCATGAGATCAGAGTATCCAAATCCTCTAGACAATCATTAAACTGATTTTTAATTTTAAAAATAGTTGGAAGGGGCCATGAATGGGTATCTGTATTAATCTTCTTATTTATGTTGTCATAATTTTGGTCAGCATGTTTCCACACAACACCAAAATGTATGTAATTGTAGCTTCTCAGAGACTGAGATCTGAGGATCGTGGTTTGAAGGCAGCCTGGGAAGGAAATACCCTGAGACTCTTATCTCCAATAAACTACTCAGACAAAGCTACTAGTGGCACTTGGGCTCAAGTGGTAGAGCACCAGTGTTGAGCAAAATAAGCTTTGGGACAGAACCTAGGCCCAGAGTTCAAGCCACAGGACTAGCAAAAAAAATGTAGAGCCACATTGCCCATCAAGAAAATAACCCTATGGATGTATGTATGAAAATATTAGAGCACAGCCATGAAGTCATCTTATTCAGATTCTATAGTTTCTACACAAATAGATAACCAGATAATCTTCTAGGGATATGATTTATAAAAACTGAGTTTTTAAATAGAACTAGATACTAGAACGCACAAGATTCTCTTCTCTTGATATAGAAAAGAAAATTTTCTTGTATAGCTTTCCTTTGGAAAGAGTAAGTGATGAAACATTTTTATATACATTGCCAAATATGTAACTTGACAGCAGTAATTTATATTTATGTTTATGTTCAATAGACAATTTTCTTTTTTGCTGATCCCAGAGCTTGAACTCTGGGCCTGGATTCTGTCCCTTATGTACTTTGCTCAAGGCTAAAGCTCTAGTACTAGAGCCACACAATCACTTCTGTTTTTTTTCTGAGTACTTTATTGGAGATAAGAGTCTCATGGACTTTCCTTCTGGGGCTGGCTTCAAACCCAGATCCTCAGATCTGGGTAAGTAGCTAGGATTACAGGTGTGAGGCAGTGGCACAGTGCAAGAGAGACAATTTATTTATGGACACAGTTTTATGTCTGTAATT